>NW_017307590.1:129772-216554 GCF_000935625.1 Nanorana parkeri | reverse complement strand
ATCGGCGGGCTACGGACCCGCCGATCGCCTATATGTGAAACACCCGGTAACGGGTGTGTGCATTGAGCGGGTCTTTTCTGCCCGTGCGTGCCCGCTAGGGGGCGCGCGCGAGCAGAAAAAAATTGCCGTCTGGAGACGGCAACCCGCAGATGCTGCAGTGCCGTCCGTACGTTTTTTTACTACGGGCGGACGGCAAGAGGTTAAGAAGGAATATGGGGCGGTAGGAGCCCGCTTGAAGTTGGTCTTTACCTTTCTTCGTTATGAGACGTATGTAAGCATCTTGGAAGGTGTCGGGGTAAGTTTGACTGGTTAATATGTGTTGATATAGCGTTCCCAATGTGGGGGCAACAGCATCAGATAGTAGATTATAGATTTCGGCTGAGAAGCCGTCAGGGCCAGGAGTCTTGGAACGGGGTGAGTGTTTGATGACTTCCGTGATTTCCTAGGGAAATATTACTCCATTTAGCATGACTAGATCTTCAGGTGACAGTATTGGTAGGGGTAGGGAGTCCAGGAAGGAGGTGCCTGCCGACATGTCGCACTCACCCTGTGTGTAAAGGTTGCTATAAAAGGTACTAAAAATCTTACATACAGAAGATGGGTCGGAGTGTATAACCCCATGTTCATCTTGTAATTGTGAAATGTGGGAAGGAGGGCAACGTCCACGGGCCAGCAGTTTTCCCGATTTATTGCCAAATGTAAAAAGTTCCAAGTCTTTTGGGGATCTAAGAATGAAGTCGTGTTGATGCAGCCAATGATCACAAGATTGTTTGGCATCTAGCCAAGATGACCAGTTGACAGGGGTGGGGGATAGTTTTTAAGTGAGGTAGGTTTGTCTGGCTGCCGTGCTAGCCTCCGTGTAAGTTCTCCTGATTACACGTTTCTTAGAAGATGCATAGGCCAAAATTCTACCTCTCAACACCGCTTTAGCAGTTTCCCAGAACAAAACACTGTTAGATACATGTGCAGAATTGTCAGACACGTAATCATTCCACCACTTAGTGAGCTCCATTTTAAAGGTGTCATCACGTGACAGATAGGCAGGAAATCTCCAAGTGGTGGGATGGCCAGGCGTACAAACATTTTTATAGTCACCAAAACCGGAGCATGGTCAGATACGACTATATATAATAGCAATACCAATAAGTGCAAAAAATATATATATAAATAAAAAAAAATTAAAGTAACATATAAAAAAGTAAAATAAAAAGTCACATATAAAAAAGTGAAAAAAAACCCCAAAATGTTTAACCCCCCACCCCCACGTTTACGCACATATAAACGTAAATACGCGTCTGGTGCCTCAGCGCGCAAAAACGACAATTGCGCTACACATGTTACATATTGCCGGGAATGTCCCATTGAGAGCAATAATTTTAGGGCCATCAATCACTGATAACACTAAACTAATGAGCGGTAACAGCTTTTAAAGCGTCACCTATGGCCAATTTTGGGTATTATCGTTTTTTGAGGTTTCGCGCACGCACGCAATTTTAAGGCTTGACATGTTTGGTGTCTTTTTACCCGACGTGACCCCGTCTTTTATATTTTACCAAAAAATTGGGTAATAATAAATGTTTTATCATTTAATATAGGGGAAACTGTTTTTTTTTTTATTTCGGTAATTTTTCCGTAATATAGTATAGTACATATTTTGTAATATAGTAAAAAATAAAAACCCCAGTGGTGATTAAATACCACCAAAAGAAAGCTCTATCTGTCCCCAAAAAAAGGTATAACATTCATTTCAGTACAGTGTTGCATGACGGAATAAATGTCAGTGAAAGTACCGCAGCGCTGAATACTGAAAAATGGCCTGGATGGGAAGGGGATTTAACATCGCGGATGTCAACTGGTTAATCTGTACCGAGTCCAACCTGGGAAGCAAAGATGGGGATGAAAAAAACAAGTCAATGTGGGAGAGGGAGTTTTGAGCATTGGAAAAATGGGTATAATCCCTGTCTACGGGGTGCAAGTATCTCCAGATGTCTGTGAGACCAGAGGCTGCAATCCAGGTGGCCAGGTGTGCATCCTGAGGGTTGTGTTGTTTGTTGGGGAGAGCCTGATTTCCAGGAGCGGTCTTCCGGTGTGGAAGGGGCTGCATTAAAATATTCTCCCATCAGTAGGAAGGAGTCCGGTGATCGCGGAGAAAGATTGGAAAGAAGGGTGTCCAAGAAAGGCCAATTGTCAGAGTTCAGGGCGTATACATTCCATAAGTCCAGCGAGTGGGGGCCGATCTTCAGACACCAACAAACAAATAGTTGCGCTAGGAGAAATAAATTGTGAACAGTCACCAGCTGCAACAATGTATGTAAAAAACAAAAACAATATAACTAATATGTTGCGCTTGGTGTTTCCTAATCAACTGAATTATACATCACCCTGTGTATGTGATCAATTACATTTCTTTGTGTTTAATTTAAATTATTAACATGAACTAATAGTGATTGATATGTGATAAATAAATTAACTTGTATACTCACCAGTTCGAATCTGTGATTGTGTTCTTGTAACGATTCCTGCGAGCCCGGTGGCGAGTTTTGGATCTCAGCTGCGGAGGTAAGTGGAAATGGTTCAGGAGGGAGGTTCACGGAAACACTTTAATTCAGTGAGTGCAGTCGAAACCCCTTACACATCATACACCATTTATCCTGGGAGCATTGAGTTGGATTTGCGTTGAATAGTCACACCCCCAATTATATAGCATTGGGGCCGTGTTGTGAATTGTAGTTCGATGCCTTAGTTACTTCACTAAGGACCGAACTAGCATCTCATATATGGTTGAGGAATTAACAGTCCAGGGTATATGGTGCAGCAGTGTTTGAGTAGAGAGCCAGTTATCTTCACTAAGCCCAATATGAGTTACATGCAGGTGACACCAACTATGGCTAAGCAGTAATAATGAAGCAGATAGCAGAAGAGCAGAGAGGATGCAATATGAGACTTCCCCACAAGGTGGCAGCACCAACACTTCCCCTGCATATAGTAAGGCAGTGATATACTTGCTGTTTGGTGAGAGTCCAGTCAGGGGAAGTGTATCTGTTCCTTGGTGCTGGGGGTAGATGGAGGCTGGCTCGATCGATCAATGGTTCCAGAGGCGGTCCGGAGGATCAAGGGTTCCAGAGGTTGGTCAAAAAGGTCTCTGCTCAAGATGGGGGTTCCTAATAGCTTGCTCGACGTACTATTTTGCTAGAACGTCGAGCAAGTGTTCAGCCTCAGTTTAAATAGGCAGAGGCAATTGTTGGGGGCGGAGCCGGAGACGAGACCCGAGCGTCTCCTAGCAACGGGACGCCGCCGGGCCTCGTCCGTCGCGTCACACTGCCTGTGAGAGGAGAGGAGAAGCGCTGCGGAACGGCCGCCCGTCACCTAGCAACTAGACGCCGATGACGGGGCCGTCCCTGCGCTGGCCTCAGAGTCCGGAACAGCCTGCGTTCCTGACAGTTCTATTTGTATTATAAAATGGGCCGGTAAGCAAAGTGGAGATATAATCCTTCACTATGCCGTGGATAACATAGATAAATGTGATCACTTTAATATCAAACTAGTGGACGACCAAAACACTTGGGTAAGCTCATTCACTAATTAACTGGTGGAAAAAGAATTAAATCTATTTCCAACACCTCCGTGAAAATAAACACTGAGCAAGTTATTCTATCAAACTCAAATACCGTAAACGTGCACCCATGGAACAGCAAATGGGTTGGGACATTACAGGGGGCCTATACCAACATATCTGTAAATTCTGGGTACACTAATCACAATGCCGATATATATGAACAAAGTCGGCACTTTCTGAGCCCCTCTGATCTAACTGATCTATACGATTGCTTGACTTCAATTCAATGAAAAATGTACACACAAAATTTTTTTTGTACATTTGAGTCCTCACATAACGTCAATCGCTATGATGATGAGAACCAATCCAAACAGTCTATCGTTTCCCCCAGCTTTTGAATGGTAATGTGTGGGCGATGCTGCTACTTATCTGTCCTCCTGCTTTGCAGTTAGGATTCCAGAGTCCCAGGTCTGAGTTAGTTGTCAGAGGGACATGTTCATCAGTTGTTTGCCGTCATGATGTAACATCCATTCCTTCTTACTCTGCTTGAGACACCGGATTGCACACTAGTAAATAGTTCCCCTCCGGTTAACCTTTCTCACACCGCATATGCAGCAGTTTCCATCACCGGAATTTTCAAAACCAGAGAAAGGGCGGACAGATAGAAAAACAAGAACTTCTAAGTACGGCGATTTTTCAACATTTATTTCACCTAAACAAATATCGCACTTACGACATCCAGTATTTATAAAAACAGTGGTAGGGGCACCCAGCCAAGCGAACCTTCTGGTCTAATGGGAGACGGATTCAATATTGCCCTTGACACGTTTCGTGGTTTCTGGACTTTCTCAAATGGGTAACTCCAGAGGTCTGTGAGACCAGAGGCTGCAATCCAGGTGGCCAGGTGTGCATCTTGAGGGTTGCATTGTTTGTTGGGGAGAGCCCGATTCCCAGGAGCAGTCTTCCAGTGTGGAAGGGGCTGCATTAAAATCTCCTCCCATCAGTAGGAAGGAGTCCGGTGATCGCATAGAAAGATTGGAAAGAAGAGTGTCCAAGAAAGGCCCATTGTCAGAGTTCAGGGCATATACATTCCATAAGTCCAGCGAGTGGGGGCCGATCTTCAGAGACAGAAGGGACCATCTCCCAGTGGTTTGATCGAAGTGATGATGCAAAATAGTATGAGCCAAGGATTTGTGAATAAGGGTGACCACCCCAGCAAAGCGGCCAGCCGCCGGGGCTCCCAAAGCCGTACCCACCCAAGATTGACGCAGGCGTGGAATGTCCTCAGCTTTGAGATGTGTTTCCTGGAGGAGTGCAATATCAACCTTTAATTTCTTGAGATGGCGCAGGATTTGTCTTCTCTTATTGGGCGATCTCAGTCCTTTAACGTTCCACGTGACTATTTTCAGGGGGGAAAATAAGTACTATCCTTGTCGCACTCCTTACCGATATGTCCCTTGTAGTGGGGGGTGCTCGCAGTGACCGCGGATGGCGCCGCGAATGTCAGCAAACATTTAGAAATGTCCCCAGCACACCAATCCTTTTAAGATAGCAAAAGCTTCATTTATTGAAGTTTTTTGTCATATGACCAAACAAGCGCTTTCGGGACCGCGCAGGGTCCCTTCATCAGGCTTTAGCATTGACAATTGTACAGTGATCACATCTAGGTATAAATAGACAGACAGTTGCATAAAACACCAATAAACACACCCTCTGACGTCACAGTGACATCATAATCCCGCCAAAAAACATAGAAAAAAACATAGAAAGAAATGTGCAGATGTTAGCTGTCATATACAGTATAATCAGTATAGAAAGGTGCTATGTGCCATCCATGAAGTGCTGCATATGAACACATATCAGCCATGATTCAAAAAGTAAGTGGCTTACTTGGTGGGAGAAGAAAAGCGAAGCCTGTGACATCATGAGACTGATGTGTATTCCAGCAGCCAATCAGTTCCGATTGTTACTATCGTAACAGGACGCTGTCAGGTCCTGTGTGCAGAGGAAGATCACGCCCACTGGTGCTGGCAGAGAGCCAGCTGTGTGTAATATAGAAGGAGAGAGAGCTCTCATGATGTCACAGGCTTCGTTTTTCTTCTCCCACCAAGTAAGCCACTTACTTTTTGATTCATGGCTGATATGTGTTCATATGCAGCACTTCATGGATGGCACATAGCACCTTTCTATACTGATTATACTGTATATGACAGCTAACATCTGCACATTTCTTTCTATGTTTTTTTCTATGTTTTTTGGCGGGATTATGATGTCACTGTGACGTCAGAGGGTGTGTTTATTGGTGTTTTATGCAACTGTCTGTCTATTTATACCTAGATGTGATCACTGTACAATTGTCAATGCTAAAGCCTGATGAAGGGACCCTGCGCGGTCCCGAAAGCGCTTGTTTGGTCATATGACAAAAAACTTCAATAAATGAAGCTTTTGCTATCTTAAACGGATTGGTGTGCTGGGGACATTTCTACATTTTTATTTTCAGGGGGGGTCCCATTGAGCTAGGGGCAGCAGATGTGATAGGAATATCATATAGCAAATCAGGACGGAATAGTCACTTTCAGGCATCCCAGTGCTGCCAAAGTGACTTTGTGGTCCAGTCTCAGTCATGGAGGCCTCTGGCCTGTGTTCAGCTACAGGATGTAGAATGGGAATGTGGGTGTATATTGGATCTACTGCAGCTGTAGCGAAGGTAGCTATGCCATGGATTGATTGGAAGCGGTCCTGCTTAAAAACAAATCTTGAACAAACGAGAAACCAAAAAATAAGCAAAAATGAGTCCACTTGTAAGGACATCCTTTTTTTCCCGAATGCGGGCATCAGTACTCAACCTTTATATGGAACCAGGATAGGTATCCACAGTGCAAAGTCCGTGTGGCAGAGACTGCACTACGTGAGTGATCCCCCCGTCTCGCCACCATATATGACAACAATTGCAGCAGCAGGAGGATGACCTAAAATGGTCAAAAACAGGTATGACATCATAAGAACAACTGGTAGCAGATGTCAAGAGCCTCATCAATATCAGGGTAGTCAGTACAGTACCTGTGGGTATATCCGGATCTGATCTTGTAGGTAGAATTCAGGCTTTCTTTTTCCTGGGCGGGCTTTTGATCGGGTAGGCTGAGAACTGGCTTTCCTGAGACTCAAGGAATCTCTGCGCTTGGGGAGCTGAGGTGAATTGCCATTCCATCCCATCCTCAGTGGAAAAGCGGAGTGTCACTGGTTATTGAAGGGCGAATTTGATGCGTTTGCACACCAGGATCTGGCACACCTCATGGAATGATTTCCGCAGCTTTGTGTTTTCCACAGAGTATCCGCAGAGAAGTCAGCAAACAAAAGTAGTTTAACCCCTTCGGGACGGGAGACGTACACTGTACGTCCAGCCACAAAGGGACCAAATGACTCGTCACGTACACTGTACGTGACGAGTTATTTGCTGCTTTAGAGGGCTGTTAATCGCTGAGAATCAGCTTTTAACATTCATTAATGGATGTCCTTACTACAGAGGCATTCATTAATGAAAGGGTTAACCTTTTTCAGACACCCGATACCTTAATATCGGGTGTCTGAGAGTCAAAGCAGAGCGGACACACATGCTGGCTTTTGTTATATGTGATATAAATATGTAGCCCTATCTGTCCTCTAAAAAACAATATATAATATGTGTGGGTGCACTTTGTAAGAAAGTATATTACTGAGGTGGAAGAATCACACAGCAGAAATGTCAAAAGTGTGTCAGTCATTTACAAACAGAAACTAAAAACAAGCTCAGTCATGAAGGGGTTAAGGCCGTTAACAAAGAGATTGTGCTGCGTGCGGTACACATTGAAGATAGTTTGCTTGTCATGGTAGTCCAGGTAGGGAACTATCACTGGCCGCGGTTTGTTATCATCTCTAGGCGGACCCAGTCTGTGTGCTCTTTCCACACTGCATCCAATGCTTTTTGGATGGCTGTGAAGCAGAATGCACGGAGGTCCCCTTGTTTGACCGACTCTGGGATACCAATGATTCTCAAGTTATTATGTCTAGAGCGGTTTTCCAAGTCATAAACTTTCTCCAATAATGTGTGCATCTGTTTGGACACTGTGTTATAGGAGCGGTGTGCCTCAGCAGCATTGTGTTCTAAATCACATACCCGCAGTTCCATGGCATGTAATCTCTGTGTCTGTGCCTCTAAAGTTGCAGTAATCTTTCCCATATGAATATGTAGGAAGTCTACTATAATGGTGGAAATATCTGCTTTCAGATGTTGTGACACAGCAGAAGCAAGTAGTGTGTAATCAAGAGGGGAGGCAGAATGAGTGGTAGGCAGTGACTCATTCACCGTGTCCCCACGTGTAGATTCCTGCTGCATGGCCTCGGGGCCATATTGGAGGAGGCATGTTTGTCTGCCGTCAGTTCCGTGAGAGCTCTCTGTGCTGTCTGCGGGCACTCCACGTATTTGTCCATATGTCCATAGCGGGCAGAGGATCCAGGGCTCAAGGGGCCGCTATTGCGGGTGTGAGGCGGCGAGGCTGGCGATTACTGGAGCTGTGATGGGACGAAGGTCCGAGAAGCGCCTCTACAGCAGCGGGTGCCGGAACCAGAAGTTTGGCTCCCTTTTTTTAAGAGTGACAACCACACTGCAATTTTATAGGATAGATTGCTAGCTTTACTGGCAAGTAGGTGCTATAACTACTGATGAGCAATGGAAGAGATTTAAAATATTAGTGACTCCAATTATACAACCACCAGGTAATTCAGGATGAACAACTCCTCAAGAGAGTGAATTTATTAAGATCTCTCAGACCCAAAGTCAACAATGGATGATTACAGGTACAGAATTATATAAGCAAACAGATTTTTGTTCTCCAGAAGTTTAATTATTAGTATATATATATTATATTGCCAAAAGTATTGGGACACCCCTCCAGATCATTGGATTCAGGTGTTCCAATCACCTAAATGGCCACAGGTGTCTAAAATCAAGCACCTAGGTATGCAGACTGTTCTACAAACATTTGTGAAAGAATGGGTCGCTCTCAGGAGCTCAGTGAATTCAAGCATGGTACCGTGATAGGCTGCCACCTGTGCAATAAGTCCATCCGTGAAATGTCCTTGCTACTAAATATTCCACGGTCAACTTTTAGTGGAAGCAACTGGGAACAACAGCAACTCAGTTATGAAGTGGTAGGCCACGTAAAATGACAGAGCGGGGTCAGCGCATGCTGAAGCACACAGTGAGCAGAAGTCCTAAAGTGTCTGCAGAGTCAATAGCTACAGACCTCTAAAATTTATGTGGCTTTCAGATTGGCACAACAACAGTATGTAGAGAGCTTCATGGAATGGTTTTCTATGGCCGAGCAGCTGCATCCAAGCCTTACATCACCAAGTGCAATGCAAAGCGTTGAATGCAGTGGTGTAAATTACACCACCACTGGACTCTAGAGAAGTGGAGACATGTTCTCTAGAGTGATGAATCACGCTTCTCTGTCTGGCAATCTGATGGATGTGCTTGGGTTTGGAAGTTGCCAGGAGAATGGTACTTGCCTGACTGCATTTTGACAAGTGTAAAGTTTGGTGAAAGGGGGAATTATGGTGTGGGGTTGTTTTTCAGGAGTTGGGCTTGGCCCCTTAGTTCCAGTGAAGGGAACTCTTAAGGCATCACCATACCAAGACAACTTTGTAGGAACAGTTTGGGGATGGCTCCTTCCTGTTCCAACATGTCTGCGCACCAGTAACAAATCAAGGTCCATAAAGACATGGATGAGCAAGTTTGGGGTGGATGAACTTGACTGGCCTGCACAGAGTCCTGACCTCAACCCGATAGAACACCTTTGGGGTGAATTAGAGCGGAGACTGCGAACCAGGCCTTGTCGTCCAACATCAGAACCTCTGTTACTGATTAAAATTTTCATGTTCGATTAATCACATTTTCACATTTTTTTAATCGATTAATTATAACGCACCTACAGATACAACTACATTGGCCTATACACATACAGCACAGCAATGAAGTAATAAAATGAACTAGGATCACACTAATCCAGCACGTTATTAATCTCACGTGCCCCACTCAATATGGCCGCCGCTTGAGTGGGGCAACTCAGAATAATAACGTGCTGGATTACTGTGATCCTAGTTCATTTTATTACTTCATTGCTGTGCTGTATGTGTATAGGCCAATGGCTTGGCTGGCGCTCTAGCAGAAAGTTTCTTGGGCAAACTCAACGGCCATTAGCCAACGGAGTCACTTGGGGAAGGGGGGAGGAGTCCGGTGACGTCGATGTGCGTGACATCACCGGGACTCCCGGAAGCCGCCGGAGAAGTGAGTATTTTCATTAGCGATCAAAAAAAATGTAATCGGTCAAAAAGATTAACGATTAATCGAGAAATTGATCGTTAATTTGCACAGCCCTAATAAATATACATATATATATTAGGGATGTCCCGATGCCCCTTTTTTAGGCCATTGCTGTGCGTTTGCACTTTTGCTTGAGACTTTCTCTCTCTCTCCCTCTTCCTGTCTTCCTCCTCTTGGTTACAAGTTTCTTCCCTACCTGTTTGTATCCAGTTCCCCGCTGCATGAACTAGTCCCTTGCGTCTGTGTGGGTGCGCTAGAGGGCCGCAACCTGGAAGGTGTCCAGCAGCCAATCATCCTCACCACTAGAGGCTCTGTCGAATACCTGGCCCTTCTTAGATTCTGCGCCTCTAGTGCGTCCTCAGAACGCACAGATCATTCGTTCCTCTCTCCCTGTGACCTACATCCCTGATATCCCGCCTCTTTGTGACTCCTACCAACTCCGCAAACACAGGAGCTCATGTGCCCTGGTCCCTAGACCGTGACAGGAAAGTACAGAGGAAAGAACAGGAAGCGATGTAAAGTACTTCCTGTTCATTTATAACTGAAACACATAGTACTATGTGTCCCCAGTTAACTACAAACACTGGAGTGATCAGCTTAACGCTCCAGCATTTGCTCTGCACAGAGGATCGGAACATCAGCCACGCACAGAGCTAAGCCTGCAGCTTTTCCTCTGGATCCACACTGCAGCACTTCCTTCACTTCTCCTCGGATCCCCGCTGCATACAGATGGGGGAGAGCTCGGGGATCCAGAGGAGAAGCCCCACGGTGGGAGGACAGGATACAGCTGATCGCAATCTACCAGTGTTCGCTTTGCAATCGACTGGTAGATCGCAATCGACCTAATGGGCACCCTGGACCAGACATTTTTCATCAAGAGCTATGTTATGTTGCTTCCCTGGAAACCTATTTCACCCGTATGGTCATAACACACTAAAGCTAAAGGAGATCAGAATCTTCACTCCATAAATTGTCCCATCATGACAAAATCAAATTCCTGTTTATTTTTTCAGCTTCTCATAAAGCGAATCTTAACTCAGTTTATTAAATGAAGATTCTCTACTCCTTTATTAAATAAGCCTAAATCCCTCGAGAATCATCTCCTTGTATTTGATTTCCATCAGATTTATGAGGGTTATTCTTTAAAACAAAAAAAGAAAGAAAAATGAGGACACAGTTGAGTAGCTTCTAAAACAAACAAGTATTTGGTTGCTATAGCAAAATTCTCTTTTTTGCCTTATTTTGATTTTTTTTCTTTCTTTCACAAGAATTATATTAAGACAGAAAAAGGTAACCGTAGAGAACAAGAACAGAATGATTTTCAATTAAATGAGAACAAAGAAAAGGAAAATATACATACAGCATAAAACTTGGAACACAAAACTATAACAATCTAATAAAAAATGTAATGTAAATGTAATGTAAACACAATACTGTAGGTTGATACAAAAATCAAAATTACCCCCCTATTTCACCACCACCAAAGGTGGGGGGGGGAATCTTATGACCAATTATTAAAATTGCAAACACTCCACAGGAGGGAAAAAAGTGGGATGTGGAAAAGAAAGATCGAAGAGAGGGGGAAGGGAAAGAGAGGAGAGGGGGAGCTAGAGTGCAGAGATACTTTCTGCCTCCCCTATTCAGGGGCTGTAAATCATAGCCTACTTAAAGGTACACCAGAGTGTCTTATGTCCCCTCTGGGAACATATGCTCCAACTAGGATGACCACACCTTCAAATATTTGGCATGAAAATCCAATAAAGTAGCATTCCTTTTGTCATTGACCATTGCACCCGTCAACCTACTTAGCACTTCATGGTATTTAAATTTTTATGTTTTCCAGCATCACGAATCAGCCGCTGAGTACCATATTTAAAATGCATATTTTTCACATAATTTCATTCATTTTACACATAAATATGTATGAAAATTGGCTCCAAATGGAGCGATTTTGATTTACCAACCAACAGAATATATTTAAGGGCTCCTTGTCTACTTTTATAAAAAAAAAGTACAAAATGTTGTACCTTCACAGGGATTTGGGCATATTACTTACAAAATAAGTATTTAGCCTCCTGACTTTCATTGGTGTCACGCATGCCACCTGTCACACATGCTAAAATTCCAACTTCAGCCAACACTGAGCTTTCACTGAGCATTCTCTGGTGGAGAATCAATCACCTATTTAAAACACATGGACCAGGAAGATTCACCTGCAGAAAATGTTTGCTTAATGCCAGATTAATTGATTTATAAATATATCCCTGTGTATTTACTTTGGATAGAGCATGAAAATGTTAGATCCTCAATCAGGTTTATATTGCCATCTGCATCCTGATTGGGGAGTTTTACTTTCACCTGTTAAAATATCTAATAGTGTATTTATTGCTATTTGTCCCTTCCTCTCCTAGTGACAACCACACTCACTTGTTATATGGGTATCATATGGACATACAATTAAGTCAAATATCTCCAGTGAGGTCACAGACACAAATTAAATGCTCACAAAAATTATACCCCAACCCCACTCTATCCAGAAAAAAAAACATGGAGTGGACTGGAGTTAAGCCTTAAAGTAATATTAAAGACTTTTTTGTAATAAAGAATCCAGATCAAATTAATACACATTGCCCAACAAAATATTCCTTTATTTTTATATCCAGCCGCTTACAGTCAACATTTTTCCAAACAGCTGGTTCCAACTATCAGCTCAGCTTCCCTGAACTTCCTATGGAGTAAAAGTTCATAAGGGACACCAGAACTCAAAACACTTATCTTTAACTTTAAAGGATAAGTTGAACTTTTGCATCACCTTTTGCAAACATTTAAGAAATGCATAATTAATAATATATAAAGAAATATGCCTTTCTTTAATATTTGCATTCAAGCCTGGAAAGCATTGCAATTGTAATCACTCAATCACGGCTGCAAAGCTCAGGCTTCTGCATATTTTCAAACTCTCAGAGCTGGTATGGAGGTATAGAGTTTTAGTTAACCTCCCTGGCGGTATGATTATGCAGGATTTTTGCATGCCAAAGCGGTACATTGTTTTTCATGGCAATTTGTTGTTTTATATTGTAGGCATACAATAGGAATAAATCATATATGTAATTATAGCAGATTACATTGTATTCTGTGTAAATGTCACATTTGCACTTTTGAGTTTCTCGCTGGCTCCGCTGGCATCAGCCGGGCGCACACAGCAGAGGACACCGCGGGCTCGCAGGGACAAGGTAAGTGACACTTTTGCGCAATCCTGAGTGTGGCTCGGGGTTACCACTCTTGGTACTGAAAATTAACCCTGAGCCACACTCGGGAATACCGCCAGGGAGGTTAAGAGAGATGGGGGGAAGGATGGCTGGACTTCAAACTGCAATAAATCACCTCATACGTCATCCAGCCATCTTCGCTCTAGGTAGAGCTGCCCATATTCCCGCATATACCTATAGCGAGGATGGCTGGACGACGTATGAGGTAATTTATTGCAGTTTGAAGTCCTTCCCCCTATGTCTTGTAACTCAAATTCCATACAAGCTCTGACAGTTTGAAAATATGCAGAAGCCTGAGCTTTGCAGCTGTGATTGAGTGATCATGATTGCAATGCTTTGCATTTTATATATTTTTTATATATTATTAAATATACATGTCTTTAATTTTTGCAAAAGGTGAACTTATCCTTTAATTTAAAGCTGAAAACAAACAGCTATATAATTCCTCCCTCCATGCTGCCAAACAGACTTATTTTGTCACTCTCATTAGCACACTCTCATCCAAACCTCGTCAACTCTTTTCTACTTTTAACTCTCTACTATGTCCTCCACCGCTACCACCCACTAACTCACTCACTGCCCAGGACATTGTCATTCATTTAAAAAACAAAATAGATACAATTCGGGATCAGATCGCACCTGTGCAGTCACCTCCACTATTCATGTACCAGACCAACCATCACACGTGTTGCTCTCCTCTTTTGACCCTGCCACCACAGAGGAGGTTACACAGCTTCTCTCTGACACCCCCCCTGGACCCTGTTCCCTCACCATTACTTAAGTCACCCTCTTACTCTATCCTACACTCTCTTACTCACATTTTAAATATCTCACTTTCTACTGGCATCTTCCCCTCCCCTCTAAAGCATGCCCTGGTCACCCCAATACCCAAAAAACCCTCAATGGACCCTTCTGACCTCAACAATCTTCGACCAACTCCTTATTCCCATTCACCTCCAAACTCATAGAACGCCTTATCTACAGCCGCCTGAGCCGCCACCTCACTGATAACAACCTTCTTGATCCCTTACAGTCTGGCTTTTGCCCCTACACTCCACTAAAAATCACTAATGACTTACTAACAGCTAAAGACAATGGCCACTACAATTACTCTTGCTATTAGACCTTTCTGCTGCTTTTGACTAGGGATCATTCAAACATCGGCGAGCGCTCGAACTGCCGATGTTTGATTCGAACTCATGTTGGAATCGTACACTCGGCCCATCCTTACTTTTGACATGGTTGACCACCTGCTCCACTCGCTTGGCCTACAAGGCTCTGCTCTTTCATGGTTCTCATTCTACCTATCTAAGCGCTCCTTTAGTGTAACCTACAAATCGAACTCCTCCCCTCCTCTGCTACTTTCTGTAGGTGTCCCCCAAGGCTCTGTCCTTGGACCCCTTCTCTTCTCTATCTACATCTCCCTTGGTCAGTTAATAACCTCACATAGCTTACAATATAATCTCTATGCCGATGACACTCAAATATATCTTTCTACTCCACAACTCCCCCCCTCAGTGTCCTTGCGTGTCACTAATCTACTAACTGACATATCAGTCTGGATGTCAGAACACTTCTTAAAACGCAACCTTTCAAAAACTGAGCTCATTAAATTTCTTCCCGCCCGTGCACCTTCCCCCCACTTTTCCCTTGAGATTGTTAACACAACTATCCAGCTCTCCCCCCATGCCAGGGTCCTAGGTGTCATTCTTGACTCAGACCTCACCTTTCTTCCCCACATCCAATCACTATCTAAATCCTGCATCCACTCACTTGTTATCTCTCGTCTTGACTATTGCAACTCCCTTCTCGTTGGCTTACCTCTACACAGGCTATCCCCCCTTCAGTCTATCACGAAGGGAGCTGCTAGACTCATTCACCTAACCAACTGCTCAGTGTCTGCAACCCCCCTCTGTCAACCCCTACACTGGCTTACAATAGCCCAAATGATAAAATTCAAAATATTAACCACTTACAAAACCATCCACAACTCTACCCCTGGCTATATCTCAAATCTGGTCTCAAAGTATCACCCTAACCGTCCCCTCGCTCTTCAAAAGACCTGCTTTCTAGCTCCCTCATCAACTTCTCCCATGCTCGCCTCCAGGACCTCTCTACAGTCTCTCCCATCCCATGGAACTCTCTACCCCAACCTGTCCATCTATCTCCCACTCTGACTGCCTTTAGGTGATCCCTTAAGACTAATCTCTTCAGGGAAGCCTATCCCACCGCAACCTAATCACTGAACTATCACTTTCTCATACAATTTATCCCCACACAGCTACCTCCTCATGTATCACATGCCCCTCCATTTTAGATTGTAAGCCCTCACGGGCAGGGCCTTACCTTCTTGTCTTAAATGGTATTGTGATTATAATGTCTTCCTTATATTGTAAAGCGCTGCACAAACTGTTGGCGCTATATAAATCCTGTATAATAATAATAATAATGATATTATATACACAGATTACTTATATTTAAAGGAGCTGTTTAACCTGCCAAAGGATATTTATTTCTCTAGTCAGTTCTGAGATTTACATAAATCTGCCACAAAGTACAGCCAGGTGGATGACACTACTTGTCCTGAAACAGTTAAGGAATACACATATACACACTGATAAGATCATCTGTCTGACCAGCTCTCTCCTCCTATTAGCATGTTTCTTGTAAGCACATGTGCATGCAGAACATCTGGTCAGCATACAGTGCTAACCCTCCCTCACCCAACCTCAGTTCCCCAGTACTGCTGTACAAGGGATAAAAAAAGAAAGAAATCAAGTAAAATTTAGACACACTAGCTGCATTGAAACTATTAACAGTAACTATAAATCTTTAGTGGCAATATCCTACTAGCTTAGATTTAATTCAGCCTTTTTTTCTTAGGGTGCCCACACACCTTACGATTATCGTACGATAATCGCGGGAAATCCCGCGAACGTACGATGTTCGTAAGGTGTGTGGAAGCCGTGGGACCTCTACTACTGTAAGGTCGCACGACTTTAAACTTACGGACATGTTTGAAAACCCGCCGAGCATCGTACGATGTTCGGCGGGTTTGTGGCATGTCCGTACGATAACAGACGCACGGGCCGGTGTGCGCAAGCGCACACTGCCCGTTCGGCATTGCGGTCATCGGAAGCCCGCTCCTCAGGGGGCATGGCTTGCGATCATCGCAAGTACGATCTGCCTATGCAACATAGGCAGATCGTACGTTTTTTTAAGTACCTTACAACCATCGCAAGACAGAAGTCTTGCGATGGTTGTAAGGTGTGTGCCCAGCCTTATAAATAGGAAACTGTTTCAGTGTTTCTTTTATTTGTTTATCACGTTTATCTGATGTACAGCTTATTACTATTTTAAGTTATAACTGAATTACTTTGGCAATTGTATGTGGTTTTCAGATTGAAAAGCACGATTTCTACAAAGTAATTTAGCATGGATTTCCACATATTGCTAATTGGAATTCAAATAGCAATTGCCATAAAGTCTTTTTTTGTTAGATGAATTGTATTTTCTAATTGCTGAAACCTGTCATTTCCTTACATTAATACTCTAATTCAATTTATCTTAATGTTAAAAAGTTTTCATAGCTCATAGCACAGATGTAAAATACATGCCCAGACCACATGGAATGGCATAATTTACAATGAAAGGAGAGCTTTTCAGAAATAAATTGCATTCTGATACCTATAAAGAGCTAATACATATAATAGTTTTCTGTAAGTGAATTCATTTTTTATTTCATATGTCTTTCATATGTCTGTCCATTAAAATTAACAGCACAAAGTTTGGGCAAACTACAACACTGCCTTTATTTACATAGATCAAATATTTAATCCCTTCAGCTTCCAGACCTGTGTAACCACTCTATATCCCTTGTGGTTCACTGTATTTTTTCATTTCTGTTGGTAATACTGAATAACTATATTGTTTATTTTCTGCACTGCCAGAGCATTCTTTTGGAAATATTGTTTTTAAAAATATTTTATTTTCCATGCAATTTAGTTTGACCAGTGTTCATTTCTGGTACAAAGCAAAGCAAAGTTATAGGGAACCAGTAATCCAGTGATGTAGATCTGTGTTGGCCAGTCCCTGACATACCCCTTTTGCTTGCATCACCACTGAGACTTATCCCCTGTATCTTACCGCTAGACAGCCAATAGGAAGCCTCTGCCTCAAACAGGCATTGATGTGGACACTTGAAGGACCATGCCTCTTGTATACAGAGGAAGAGAGAAGATTCAGAACTGGAGTGTTATGTGACTGCAGATTTAGGTGAGTTAAAAGGAATCTTTTTTTCAATGCCATCTATTAGGTAAAGGTAGAGGGGTAGGCTGGGAGAGTAGGTATCTGGAGCTCAGCTTTAATCCTGATCTATTTAAACAAAACATGTTTTGAGAAAATGCATAAGTAGAGGTTACTTTTAGTAAAAAGGAAAGAAAAAATCAGTAGATCCATTGGCATAGGCAGCTGAAGTTATTAGTCTTAAATTGTCTTTGAACCGTTAAACTTGGCCCAGGTTCCCATTTTATTAGTCTCCCAATGGTCAGTGAGGCTACGTATCACATGAAATGAATATTTGGAAGATGGTAGGGGTCAAGTTAAACTAACTCTTATGCATTTGTTCCATCATTTGTCCAATTTAGGCTTTTACCAGTTTTACCTTAAAAAGAACACTTTTCAAACTAAACATTGTATTATGGAGTGTGATTATAATGACTTATGTGTACATTTATCTTCAAAGCTTCAAAGTAAATATCCACCAAATTCCCTGCTCACATCATCTACATATTCAGTTAACACATCATCACATCCTGTTAATTTTAGTGTAAACATTTTTAAAAAACCGACAGGTGCAGCAATTGGGAATGAGGAAATAAATGAATGTAATGTACATTGAAAAGTCCTGTTATTGTCTCTATAGGAAGTCAAATAAAATTACAGTGGTACCTCGGTTCACGAACGCTTCTGTTCGCGAACAATTTGGTTCGCAAACAGGAAGTTCGGCAAAATTTTGCTTACGTTTGTGAACTCTGCATCGGGTGATGAACACAACTGCAGCTATCTTCCCTGCTCTAACACATGGTCGTGGCTTCCTCTAGTCAAGATCGAGGTCTGATCACAGTTTGATTCGGTTCACGAACAGAATCGTGGCACGAGTTAGGTTCGTGAACCGAGGTACCAAGTATTTAGTTTTGCTTCAACTGGCCATGGTGCTAGACCATATAAGTACAATGAAGCTAACATATTTAAGGATAAATCTACCAAAAGCAGATGTTGTAGGAGGAGCCAGATGGGCAAAGCTAGCCCCAGATTCATACTTGACCTGCATACTCCATCTGCAACATCTCTTTTCCATATTTCCTTGTGTACCATTAATGTTGTATTCTCCATAATAAAAAAGATGAAAAAACAAGAGAGTTGGGTTCACACAAAGCAAATGTGTGAACCCATATACCATAGAGCAGATCCATCACAAATAGAGTACTCAAGATATACAAGAAACTATCTGTAAACTATTTGAAATAGCAGATTTGGCACAACAGACACTTTAATAATGGCAATCTTTGCCCCACTATTTAAAAATCAGCGTGGATCATCCTTGTGATCAGGTTTTATGGAGAAATGAGAATCATATATCCATTATTATTTTTTTCACATTTTTTTTAATTATTTCCGAAAGAAAAAGAGTACATCAGTACAACAGTACACAAATACAATAACAGGGTGTATTAATGTGAGGGCACAACATTCAATCTATACGTCGTGATTCAAGAAGGCTTGTATAAGTAGTAGCCCATATGGGACTCGTGTGGATGATAGATAACCACAAATGGTTTCAACAGTATGCATTAAACAGAGTAATGAAATATATAGTAACCATAACAATCATAACATTTGCTCCATAATATGGTGATCTCGGGGGAGGTCAGATTGACAAGGCGTTCAAGAAAAAGAAAAAGGGGGGGTGTGCTATTGCCTACCTATGTATACTTTTTCAGAGGCCCAGCCACTCGTCGCTACTCAAGTGAAATAAAATCAATGGACTCATGGGGTTATGTTGTTAATGGAACAGGGAACCTCCATTGTTAGCTTACACTGTGACTGGAGCCCCAGCTATCGAACATCCTCTTTGTAAATTGTCTAACAGTTGACATGTTGAGAATTCGAAAAGGGAGAGCAGTTTCTCTCTCTCATTGGGGGAGAAAACAGAGGACATACAGGGTATCCATCTGGTGTAAAATGTGGTTATTCCTTTATCATTATGTATATTTGTGGCCGCGTCTAGCCGTTCCATGTGAAACAGATTTAGTAGGTCATCCCAATAGATGAACAAGAATAAGAGGGTCTCTGGTTGGAGCCTCTGATGGACCACAGAGGTGATAAAATTAGCGACTGCTGTCCAAAATAGTTGGATCTGGCTACATTCCCAAAGGCAGTGGAACAAGGAGGCAGCCTGCAGTTTACATTTTGGACAGTGATCTAGATATGTCACCTCCCTAGATGTTTTGAATTTGATTTGAAAAGCATAATACGCCCTATGCATAATCTTAAATTGCGTTTCCCTCCATTGTTCGTTTGACACCACTTTGCATAGCGAGCGATAGCCCTGCAGCACTTTTTCCACTATGTCATCCGTTAGGATGTCCCTTTCCCATCTAGTTAGATTTGAGTGCGAGAGAACTGGTAAAGCATATTGGCGTATGTGGGGATAGATATTGGATATAGAGTTGGCGTGTGCGGAGAGGATTCTGTCCATCAGTGTTGTAGTAGACAACTGGGATAGAGTAGGATTACGTTTTTTAATGTATTCTACGGTTTGTAGGTAGTACAGGAAGTCTTTTCTGGAAACTTGATACTGGGATTGGAATTCGGGGAATGACCAAACTTTTTTGAGATTCTGATTTATAAGGTCCGTGAACTGGGAGATTCCCTTATTCTCCCACCGGGCAAAGACCTCATAATCCTCTCCTTGTGGAAAGGATGGGTTTCCTTTAAGTGTCAGATGTTTGGAAAAGTAGGGGTTCATTCTCAGCAATTTGTGAGTTTCCCTCCAGGCAATAATGGTGTCTCTGAGGAGTATGTTGGAACGAATAGGAGGGGGCAGGGCAGAGAATGTGCAGTGGAGAAGGGACGGCAGCCTCCAAGGGCGTACCATCTCCATTTCCAAAAGGAAGTTGGAGTAATTGGAGGAAGAACATATCCAGTCCACAGAGTGCCTGAGGAGGCAGCTTAAATTATATAATCTGAGGTTTGGGAAGGCCATGCCTCTCTCGTCTTTGGGTAGGTTTAGCTTTTTGAGGGATATTCTTGCTCTCTTCCCCTGCCATATGTAATTTAAGAAGGCCTTGTTGATAATAGTTACATCTTTATATTTTAGTAGAATAGGGAGTGTTTGTAGGGGATACAGCAATCTGGCAAAGGGAATCATTTTAATGAGGTGAATTCTGCCGAATAGGGAGAGTGGCAAGTCTTTATAGAGAAGTAATTATTTCTGAATTTTTTGAATGAGGAGGGGATAGTTGAGATTATATAAAGAAGATGGGGTTTTACCGATGTGTAGGCCTAGGTATTTAATAGATTGTTTGGCTACACTTAAAGTCGTCAGGCGCGCTAGGGAGAGAGTGGCCGATGGAGTGAGTGGGAGTACCTCTGTCTTGGCTATGTTGATGGTGAGGCCAGGAAATGATTGGAAGTGAGTGAAAATGTCCTGTATCAAAGGAATGTCACGGGATGGGTTGGAGGAGAACAGGATAAAATCGTCTGCAAAAAGCATAATTTTCAAATGTTGGGTGATGAACGATATTCCGGAGATGTCAGAGTTATTTTGGAAATGACAGTGGTTCTATAGAGATATTAAATAGTAGGGGAGACAGTGGACATCCCTGTCTGGTGCGTTTGTTCAACGGAAAGCTTGGTGAGATAAAACCAGGAGTAAGCACCCGGGCACATGGGGAGGAATAGGTGATAAAAGATTGAAAATGTCCAGAGAAACCCATCTTTTCTAGAACTTTAAGGAGCCACGAGGATTGGATGCTATCAAAGGCCTTTTCGGCGTCAATTGAGATCAAGGCTAGCGGGGATGTTGGATGATTCTTTGCATAATCTAATATCGTGAGTACTTTATGAATGTTGGCCACCG
Organism: Nanorana parkeri; assembly: GCF_000935625.1. Classification (NCBI taxonomy): domain Eukaryota; kingdom Metazoa; phylum Chordata; class Amphibia; order Anura; family Dicroglossidae; genus Nanorana; species Nanorana parkeri. The sequence continues at coordinate 195,225 of NW_017307590.1, read as the reverse complement.
CTGATCGCCCCTTAATAAAGCCAACCTGAGCCGGGGATATCAGTTGTGGCAAAATTCTGACCAGCCTGTCCGCAATAATTTTAGATAGCATTTTAGCATCCGTGTTTATGAGAGAGATCGGTCGGTAGGAGTCAGGGAGAGTGGGATCTCTGTCCTTCTTAGGGATTACTTTAATATACGCTTCTTGTCCCGTTTTTAGGTAGGCACACCCCCTGCCAAATAGTATTAAAAACTGTATGCAGTGCAGGCGCCACCTGGTCACATAGTATAGAATTCGTTAGTGTACCCGTCTGGACCCGGGGATTTGCCATTAGATGTATGTTTAATGGCACATAGGATTTCGTCCAGTGATATAAGTTTGAGTATAAGCTAGCATAGAACCTTTCCAGAATTTTGTTAATTTGTTTAGGATCTTTAGCAAGGGTTCCGGTCTCTGTGCGTAGGGAGGGTATATGTGACTTGAGGAAACGTGGTCTGGTCAAGTTGGCCATCAGTTTGCCTGGTTTATTCCAGAATTTGTGGAAGTGCAACTTGGAGTGCGACAGGTATAGGTTCTGCTGTTGAGCAGACCACCATTCAAAATTGTGTTTGACCTTTTTCCAAGTGTCACTGTTTCCCACTGAGAGGTGCAACAAATAGTCTAGCTGGGCCTGGTGAAGGGAAATGCTGGCTTCAAGGAATTGAGTTTTAGCATGTCTCTTTTTGGCTTCGACGTATGACAATGTTTCCCCTGAGAACCACTTTAGCTGTCTCCCAGAAGAGATTGGGGTTGTCAGCATGGCTAGAATTGAACGTTTGGCATTCCTGCCAGGCGACTGTTAACATGGACTTAAATGAGGCGTCGCTGTACAAATGAGAGGGGAAGCACCAAAGAAATGCATCCCCTCTTGGCATTGAGGTATGCATTTCAAGCACCATAGGGGCATGGTCTGAAATGGCTATAGGCCGCAGGCTCGCATCTCCTACCAGAGCGTCCACCGTGTCTGACGCCAGAAAATAGTCTATTCTAGCAAAGGATTTGTGCATGTTGGAGGAGTGTATTCCCTCTCGAGGGGGTTTCGAGTTCGCCATACGTCCACAAGATGTAGCGTCTCAGACATCTGTGAAAGATATGAGGGCAGAGGGGGAGTGGACGCAGATATTTTACCCGCCCCTCCCGATCTGTCCTCAGTCGCAACCATGACAGAGTTAAAATCTCCCCCCAGAAGTTTGTGAGGGTTGGCATCCCGGAGAATCCATGTAGTGATCTCCTGGAAGTATGCGGCCGTGGGCGAATTCGGGGAATAGAAGTTATAGAGCGAGAAGATTTTGTCATGGATACTAATTTGTACCAACAGTTTGCGGCCCTCCAGGTCTTTATCGGTATGCTTTATGCTATAGTCAAGCGATTTGTGGAATAGAATGGCCACCCCGGCTTTTCTGCCCACCGTCGGGGAGCTCACTACTTACCCTACCCATAATTTCCGTAGCCGCTCTACGTCCGATTGAGGGAGATGTGTCTCCTGCAAAAGGACTATGTAAGGTTTAAGTTTTTGGAGGTGGCGGAGTATCATCATACGTTTGGCAGGGGAGCGTAGGCCATTAACATTCCAGGACATCACACAGATACCTTGAGACATCAGGAGTTATCAAGGGTCAAATTAAGAGTATTGATTTCTAACCACTTAATGGCACATTGAAACATTTCAAGCACAATATCTATAAAGGATACCAGCATATGAAGCAGGCAAAAGCCACACATCAGATGATCATATGAGTAATATAGGAAGCACAGGGAGCGGGTGTGTGTACGGGGAATCACCATCCAGTCAACCTTACATTCTCCCCATGTACACGTATGGAGCACCATTTTAACCATTAGCAGGCCAACTGGGCCGCAGGAAATAAAAGTAAAAAACAAAAAACAAAAAGTGAAAAACATGAACAAAAAATGTTCAGTACATGACTTCGCTTTTTTCCTAGAGAGCGTTGCAGAGCTTGTGTGGTCGCTCCGCTTGGCCAGAGTGTATGGCCTATACTGGCGGGCGTTGGGGGCCCAGCACAGGAGTGTGTCCTGGAAGTAGAAAGCCGGTAAGAGATATTGGGAAAGGATGTCACCTTGTGGGCTTTCACGGCCTAGTAGATTAATTCCCTCCTCCGGGGGATGTAAAGGGGCTAGGGGCAGGTAGTCCTTGGCAGGGAGTGGGCAAAAGTACTCACTGTTCCAAACCCGATGTAGAATGAGGCCGCCTCGGGGTCCGGTCTTCGATTGAAGTCCTAGAATATCGATCAGCCGGGACTCAGTCGTAGAGGGTACTTTGTGAGACAAAAAAAGATTGTGGCGGTTAGCGAGACATCACTGGAGGCCTCCAGTAAAGAGCACTTGGATAGGTGGGATCAAGGGGAGTCTGTGGGGGTCATCGGGAGACGAGTGGAAGGTTGCCGTGCCGGGTTGTTAGCCGTGAAGGCCTGGAAGAAGCAGCGTCCGTCGCAGCCGGTGGCCCGCGCGTCATGTCTTCCAGAAAGGAGCTCGCCTCCTCTGGATTTTGGAACGAGCGCTGTTTACCGTCGGTAGATTGGAATCGGAGAGTGGCCGGATATGCTAGCGTGAAGCGGATCCTCCGTTGGTAAAGGAGAGAACAGATTTTCCCGAAGGCCTTCCTCTTTTTCGTAACTTCGGCCGAATAATCCGCGAAGATGAGGAGGCTGTTGTCTTCCAGGTGTGGGCCTTTCCTGGCTCTGTAAGCTTGGAGGACGGCTTGGCGATCATTGTAGTCCAAGAAGTGTACGACAACCGGCCGAGGTGTCTTGCGCTCTGGATTTGGAGGACCCACGCGGTGCGCTCGCTTGACCTTGCAAGGAGTGGAGAGGCCCAGCAGATCAGGTATGTTATGCGCGCAGATAGTCGGCAGCGTAGAAGGGTGGTAGGTTTCCGGGAGGCCGACGATCCGCAAATTGTTGCGCCTTGATCTGTTCTCCAGGTCGTCTACATGATCCAAGAGATGTTGTATGTGTCTGTTGGCGGAGTTAAGCTGCGAGGTGGAGGATTCGGTGTTTTCCACCAGGAGCACTATGCGGTGTTCCACTTCAGAGATCCTCTGGGCCTGGTTCAGGAGGTCGTGGCGTAACGATTGTATGCCTTTGGATACAGCTTTGTGAACCGCCTCTTGTATTGTGGGTTTTAAAAGTTTCGCTACTTCGGCAGCTATCAGGCTGTGTTCAGATAGCGTGGGCATATCTTCATCAGAGGAGGCATTGACCTCCGGCCTCGCAGATATAGCAGCCATTTTAGAGTGTTGCAGCTGTTTGGCACGGGTCGGGGTGCCTTTGCCTCGGGGTGTCGTACGGCGTCTCGCCAGGAATCTATCCACGAAAGCCGACTTGCTGGCAGACAATACCGGAGAGGTCTTCAGGGTATTTAGGCTTGCTGGGGTATGATTTTATATATGATATGGCCCTGGCCGTGCGGGAGCTCTGTTCTCTGCGTCCGCTACATCAGGCGCCGGAACCGGAAGTCTATCCATTATTTTTTAAGAGAGTTCCATTAAGTGCATATTACTGAAACAACATTATGTGTATATTTTTGTTTGCTTTAAGCCAAAACATTACTTTTCCACATTAACACAGTTCACATCTATTTTAAATGCTTAATCTACCCTTGCAAATTTCCAAACATCTCAAGAAATGTATAGTAGTATTTGTGCTACTACATGCATAACAGGATTTGTCTGAGTCCCAGAGTTTATCTCCGAGACATAATTTGTCCTACCAATTTTGCAGTGGAGCAGTCTGAGCTAGCATGCTATAATTGTCCTGAAGACTGTTGAATGAGGATAATAACTGTAATAGAATAATCCTTATGACACACGGAGAGAATTGGATTTCTAGACAAAATGCTAAATTATAGGTACAATACATGTGATTTAAAAGCAATTTAGTTATTATCAAAGTGCCGTCAGATAGCACATTTACAACATGTGTGTAATTATAATCTCTTCAGTTGTAAGAAATTAGATATTACTCCACTGCTTTAGTAATGTATTTGACTGTAGAATGTGGTTTACAAGGACAAGACTGGAAAACCTTTGGGAATTATTTATTTCCATGAATATTTATATGACTAGTCTAACACATTTAATATATTTTTGATAGTACCACCCCAAACAAGAATGGTTTTAATTTTGCAATATTCCACAAATATCCAGTATTATTACATGGGTCAAGAAGATGTGTGTTATAAGAAATATTTGATCAAATGTCACTTGACATTTGATTTATGGGAGTGTTACAATAAATGATGACATGGGGGCACACACATATTATGACATTTCCCCTAGCTATCCCTGGCTTGAATGTGAAATTGTGGGATAACTGCAAAAAAATTATTGCTTGCCTTAGTACACAACCTCACACATCTTTCTTGTACCCATAGTTGCCAACTCTCCAACCACCAAGAAATTAAGATGATACCATAAAATGTGCTCTTTATTAAAAGTTAAATGTTTACTATTGCTAATAATATTGATAATAATTGTATTTACAGATGGAATTTCACTTTAGTGTTTCATTGTGTAGACATGACATGTTTGAATGTTCAAATGCTATCTAAAACAGGATGGAGTCTGCCAAGCTCGTTGATTTAAACCGATATGCATTGATACCATGAGAGCAGATAAACTTTTTGCCTCTTTCACTGCCAAGCCCTCCGGACAATTTTGCACCTCAGCTGGACACACCATTTTTGCAATTTTTCCCATTGATTTGATTTTCACTTGCTGCGTTGCTAACATTTGTAAAAAAAAAAAAAAATTCTGAAAGCACAGGCCCGGTAGAATAAGAAGTATGAACATGATAGGAGCATGTTGATACTTCTGAGTTGCCTCAGATCTGTAGGCAATGAACTTAATAAGCCATTAAAATATTTTCACTAAATACTGTTCTATGCATAAACCGATATGCATTAATACCATGAGAGTAGAGAAACTTTTTGCCTCTTTCACTGCCAAGACCACCGGAACATTTTGCACCTCAGCTGGCCACACCATTTTTTCATTTTTTCCCATTGATTTGATTTTCAATTGCTGCGTTGCTAGCATTTGTAAAAAGAAATCCAAACCACATATTTTCTGAAAGCACAGGCCCGGTAGAATAAAAAGATGGTGCTACTAAATTTTAGGCCCTATAGAAATGTTTCTCAAATTCATAATAAACCGATAAAAATGCACAATTGAATTGATAAAGCACACTAAAATCAGTATCAGTGCCCCAAAAAAATATATTCTGACTAAATCTAAAAGATAAAACTGTATTGAGTTAATAAATAACAAATATTTTTTTTTAAATTCATGAACGGTGATGCGTTCTTACAACGCACTGCAGCGCATGTGCATGGTGTACACCACAATATGGTGCACGTGTATGTTATGTGTGTGGGGGGTAGGGAGGGTTGTGCTTTTTTAATTTAGATGTATTTTTTTTTAAATGTTATTCATTTTTTGATAATACATTTTATTTTTTACTGTTGGGGGGCTACGGTGAAATCTCTGGGGTCTAAACAGATCCCTGACATTTCCCTTTTGAAATAGAAAAATAAATTAAGGATACATAGTCCTCAATTTCTTTTTCTGCAGCCTCAGCACTCAATGAATGGAAATCACTCAGTACAGAGGCTTCCCATTCATTCAGAAACTGTTGATAGTACAATATTTACTATCACCAGATTCTGAATGGGGAGAAGCCTCTCTAGTGAGTGCTTCTCCCCATTGAAAAAATCATGAATGAACAGGAAGTGATGTAAATCGCATCCTGTTAATTCATAACTGGGGACACATAGTGCTATGTGTCCCCAGTTATTTACAATCACTGGTATACACTGAGTGGCCAGATTATTATGACCACCCCATCAGTACTTTGTTGGGCCACCTTTTGCCTTCAATACCGCGGCGATTCTTCTTGGCATTGACTCCACGAGATGTTGAAAGGTGATGCAAGGAATCTGGCACCATGCCTGATGAATAGCAGTGTCCAGTTCTGTGAGATTTGATGGTTGTGGAACCAGCTGCCGGATGGCTCTTTAAACTTTGTCCCTCAAATGCTCAATTGGATTGAGATCTGGTGATTGGGGGGCCACCTAAGCAATCTAAAGTCTCCCTCATGTTCTTGAAACCACTCCTGCACATTACGAGCACCGTGGCATGGCGCATTGTCTTGTTGGAAGAAGCCATCTCCTTTGGGATACACCATCAACATGATAGGATGAACTTGATCAGCAAATATACTTTGGTATGTTGTGCTATTCAATCGTTGTTCCACACAAATTAAAGGGCCCAAATCATGCCAGGAAAACATGCCCCAAACCATAACACTGCCCCCACCAGCTTGAAGGGTTGTACTCATGCATGTGGGGTGCATGCTTTCATGCTGTTTCCGCCAAATTCTCACTCTGCCATCTGCATGATGCAACTGGAAACGTGATTCATCGGACCACGTGACTTTTTTCCAATGCTCGACTGTCCAATCCTTGTGTTCCTGTGCAAATTGGAGACGTTTTATCTTGTTAACTGCAGACAGCAGCAAGGTGTTTGAACAGGCCTTCGGCTTCCATATCCCATACGATGCAGTGTAAGGTGAACAGTGCGTTCAGAGATCATTTGAGAGGATCCCTGATTAGGATATGCAGTAATTTGATGCACTGTTGCCCTTCTGTTATCGGAGATCCCTACCTTTTGCTGCTCTGAAGTAAAAGCTGTTTGTTATATGTTCTTTCCAAACCGATTCCTGAATGGGAAGGACTGGTTCGAATTTAACCACCTGGTGCACTTTCAATGTTCTAATGAGGAAAGTTACAATGTCAGCATCCTTTTAGAAGTGATTAATCCTTAGAGAGTATCTTATCAAAAAGTATGTTCCTTTTGCAGAGGGTGCCTTAAATTGTTTCTTAGTACAGACATCTGGGACAATCAGTGAGCCAAACACACCAGAAGGAAATTACATTTGGGGAGGGGGGTATTCTGTACACTATCAATGTAAAGAACACTATGAAGCTATCATATTGCATTTCATTTTTGTAATTTGTTTTAGAATATTACAGTGGCATCAGACTGAAAAGGAAATTTTATTTTTAATATTTAATTACAAAACTGCTTTTGTAGAAATGTTATATGCTATATTAATATGTTTAATATGAAGTTATCCTTTAATAGAAACCTTGCAGAACAAAAAGATGTAATTTTTCACAGCGGAGAAAAAAGTGTGTGCATACGATGCATCCCAATATTTCACTAGTTACATGCTTATTCCAAGTCAATGAAACAGCAGGTAGGGATGCCATAAACAGAATTACAGCATCAAAGTATGCACTTTCACTTTTAATAAAAATTATTGAGTTTTAAACATTTACCAGAAGTACAATTCAAATACAATGCAAACAAAAAGAACATATATAAATAAGGGTCTGATCGGCAGAAAGAGATTATGTTGTGCCAGTATTCCACCATATCTGGTGTATCGGGTAGGTGAAATGTGTGCCCAAAGAGGCAAGATATAAGGTACTCTGGTATTAGATAGTAATATGGACAGCAAGTAAAAAAAGTGTCAACTCTCCATCCCACCTCCTTAAATGGGTAAAATTGTTTTTTCCAGCATGTGTTATCATTTGCTTTGCCACAAGGAGAATAAAAATGGCAAGTTTATGTTGAAGCTTAGGGTCCTTTGGGACATGGGTATGAAGCAGATATTGTAAGAGTTCCAATGTTTTAACCCACAATGGATTTAGCATCAGGCAAGTCCACCATACACAGTATACAGTATATCACTTCTCTGATAGCATTACATCTCCAGAAACAATTATCTGAATGTCTATGGTGAAGATGTGATAAACTGAAGCGCACCATTTACCACTGGGTGAGGACTTTGAAGACAGATTCTAGAGAAATAATATTGATTGTCCTAGTGGCGATTATGGACCATAGTTGTTCCATTGCTCAACACATTTACAAAAGAACTTTCATAAACAAATTAGCAATGGCTGCCGCTACATTTGTCTCCTGATGGATTCACTTTAATATTTAATTTCCACATTTTCCTATGCCATGTCCTTTTGTCTGTCATTTGAGTCAAGCACCATAGGTTAATGTGCACTTTGCCTTTAACTTACAATATGAGATTTATTATGGCAAGAATACGGCTACATGTGTCTGTGATTCATTCTAATTAATTAAATGTTTTAAGAGACGATATACAAGAACTGACATTAACATTCATATTCCAACTAATTTATGTGTAAAAGGAGCAGGGAGTGTGAAGAGCATGTTAACTTAAGCTTCAAAGCGAGAACACAAAAAGGAACATTGTGAAATAACTGAATCCCCACTGTTTGATCCCTTCTGTTCCCAACCTAAAAGAAGCTGGATTAAAAATTCACTCTGTAGTTATCTTGCATGTGTCCTGTAGATACTGCATGCTCTGTCAGTGGTATTCTCTCTAACTTTTCTCTGTAGTTGTAGCAATAAATAAACAATAAGCCACAGTATAGGAAAAAAGTACTTGTGAGAAGTAACCTGGTGAGTTCAATTTGGCTGACAAATTCACACTAATCACTTGCAAGAACCTGTTTTAAAAAGTATTAAAACATTTCTTATTACTGGATAAACAAAAAAGTATGAGGCATGCCTGTGCACAGTGTAAACTGTGCCTTAAACACACAGGTCACAGTACTTCAATATTGGATGTTAATGGTAGTTGCACAACAGTAAATCTGCCTCCACTATTTAACAGTCTCAAAAGATGTTAAAGTCTTAAATCTTTATTTTAGTAAGCAGTGTGAACAAACAATAGACATATGGGCCGATTTACTAAAGAACGTACATGTTCACATACAAAGCTGAACAACTGAACAAAGCTGAGAGAAGTGTATTCTCTCAGTATTTACTACGTACAGAGGATACTTGTGAAGAGAGGATTTTTAGCCATGACAAGAGATGAAAAGAGGAGAGAGAAAAAGAAAACGAAAGAGAGGGAGAACGAAGGAAAGAAAGAGAGAAAGAATGAGACAGAGAAAGAGAGAGAGAAGAGAAAGAGAGGGAAAGAAAGAGAGAGCGAGAGAAAGAGAAAAAAAAGAAGGAGAGAGAACGAAAGATAGAGAAAGAAAGATAGCAAGAGGTGGATTGGGAGAGAAAGAGAGTGAGAAAGAGAAAGAAAGATAGAGAAAGAAAGAAAGATAGAGAGAGGGGGAGAGGGATAGAAAGAAAAAGAGAATGCAAGAAGAGAAAAAAGAGAAAGAGAGAGAAAGAAAGAGAGAGAGAGAGAGAGAGAAACTGGAAGCAGCAGAAGTTAAACATTATCTTTCTCCCTGTGGTGCCCATGAGAAGATAACACCTAGGGGCACAGGTATCAGAGCGCTAATGGAAAATATACAGGTGAAACTCAAATAATTAGAATATCGTGCAAAAGTAATTGCAGTAAGTGCTGCAAAAGGGGCCCAAACCAAGTACTGAGTACATATGCATGCTTGTACTTTTCAGAGGTCCGATATTGTTCTATGTACAATCCTTTTTTTATTGATTGCATGTAATATTCTACTTTTTTGAGGTTGTGGATTTGGGGTTCTTGGGGTTTTCATGAGCTGTAAGCCATAATCATCACAATTATGACAAATCACGGCTTGAACTATCTTGCTTTGCATGTAATGAGTCTATCTCATATATTAGTTTCACCTTTTAAGTTGCATTAGTGAAATAAATGAACTTTGCACGATATTCTAATTATTCGAGTTTCACCTGTAGATAAACTTGCAGGTCCCCAATGAAAACAAGCAGAATTCTAACACTGGAAAACATGAAGTCCAAAAAGACAAAATGGTACGTTAATTGTGCATGCTTATGAATGCGCAGAAAAGTAACTTCAGCATTATGAACATTTTTATTTCTTTTCCCAGCTTGTCTACAGGAACTCTGACATAGTTTTTTTTTGCAACATGCTAAAATGATGGTCCATCTGGTACCATTTTGTACAATATAGTCAATGGAAAGGCATCTGCTTTTATTGAAATAGAGAAAATGAAAATGCAGGCACTGCTTGAAACGAGGATTAAAAATAACCAACGATTGATTAAAGATGGATTAGAGTGTACCAATTCATTCTGCATTTCTCCTTTATGTGTTTATTACTGCTTTTGAAATTGGATAAAAGCCTTTATGAAAATGTATAGTGCCCACTGTCAAAGAAAGTAAAGTAATGCCTATATCTAAAGTAAAACATTTATACAGACATGGACAAATTTGTTGGCACTCCTAAACAATGATTAATTCCTCCTGAAAAGTGGTGAAATTAAAAGCAATTGTCTCATGTATATATCTCAGAGTAAATCAAAGTACATGTGAAAGAGATAAATGATTGTTTATTCTGCTAAGATATTATAAAATGGTATGAACATATTTGTTAGTATCCTTAGTAAGGAGTATAAATAATTGATTCATAGTGCTATTTTAAACAATCTCTGTTATTAGTATCACACATCTTCAATATTGTAATCAGTCAGTCAGCCTATTTATATGGAAAACTCTGCTTTTTGGTATCATCATGTGCACCACAATGAACATGGACCAGAGATATCGAAGGAGAGAGTTTAGACCAACATATCAAAGGTAAAGGCTATAAGACCGTTTGATGTTACTGTGGGGATTGCAGTTTTTATAAACTTTAAACTTAAACTTTATCTTTAAAGTGGCATGGGTGCTAGGAATCCAAGTCCAGAAGCTCACTTCTTGGTACAGGCTTGGCTGTGAAGTGCTTATGCAGACCAACAGGAAGATTCCCTGGGAAAAGCAGACTGAAAGGCAGTTGGCCCAGAACCCACAGCAGGCTGAAAGGTTGGTCTGGACATATGGTGGTAGGTAGAGGAAAGGAAAACAGATAGCAGGCACGTTAGCAGGCAGGGCTGTGGTTTAGGAGGAAAGTAGAAGGTCAGTAGAGAAGCCATAATTAGGAACTATCCAAGGTTGCCCAGGGAATGAGCAGAGACAAGTCATGGTCAGGAACTAGCCGAGGTCAACAGCAGGAAGATAGAGCAGATAAGAGTCCAAGGGAAGACTGGTTAAGCAACAGTTTCAGGCATCAGATATCAGATATCAGGTTAACAGCTGAAGTCCATCCAACAACTTCCTACCTTAGCACTGTTCCTTAAATAGGCTGTCTGGTACCAAATCTAAAGTTAGGTGTGTGTGTGTGTGTGTGTGTGTGTGTGTGTGTGTGTGTGTGTGTGTGTGTGTGCGTCTGTGTGCCTGCATGCTCACATATCTGTGCAATGTGCCCTTGTGCATTAGCATGCTCATGTGAATTTGCATCCTTGTGCAGAAATGCATGCAAATGCAGGTGGTTGAAAATGACCCTTGTCCTGTGCATTAGCTCACATCAATGTTGTCTCCTGATGCCATCCTGACAGCTTTAGGGAGAATTTCCATTGGACAGCTAAGGAAAAACTGGAGCGTTTTGACAAGGAATATCAATGAAACTTTAAAAAAAAGATCACTGTTCCTACTGTGAATCATGGAGGAGGTTTGCTTATATTTTTGGGGCTTTGCTGCATCTGGATGGGGGTGCTTTTAATCTGTGCAGGGCACAATGAAATCTCAAGACTAACAAGGAATTCTAGAGAGAAATGTACTGCTTAGTGTCAGGGAGCTCTGTCTCATTCACAGATCATGGGTCCTCAAACAGGATCAAAAACAGATGAAACAAGCGCACAACTGGTTGTAAATCCTGAGTGGAAACGGGCTGAAAAAGTATAGCGTGCTAGCTCCTACTAACAGGGAGAGGACCCTGCAATTCAGTACATATATAAAACCATGAGTGTAAGGAGCGCTACTATCTAGAATGTGACAGTGTGATATCTGATGGTTCATAAAGAACAAATGGTATGACTTACAGTTACGAGGCAGCCGGTGTGAAAGCACTGTGGAGATCCCTAGCAGCACGCGTGCATGGCTGGCCAGGCCGTGGCGGCTTGGGAGAGAAAAAGCCGCAAGTGGCTGTGACCAACTGTGTTCGGTGCGTGCAGGCTGATGTCACGCAGCCAGATTCAGTCCTGGGTAGGGGAAGAAGTCATAAAGGATGGTCACCTGTACGGAGAAGAGGGCTCTCTGTATGGTGGTGGCGACGCTTTTCGAGGCACAACCTCTTTGTCAGGCCTCAAAGTGAAGATAACTAGTGAAGACTCTCAAGATAACTAGTGCACCACTCAAGTGGTGGACATATTGAGTGGGGCACCTGAGATTAATAACGTGCTGGATTACTGTGATCCTAGTTCATTTTAATACTTCATTGCTGTGGTGTATGTGTATAGGGAAATGCCACGGCTGGCACTCGTGCAGAAGAGCTTTCGTGGCCAAACCTCTTAGTTCGAACTAAACTAGAAGTCAGGCAGTTGGAGAACTCAATAAGTTGGAACTTTAGATAGAAAACAGCCGCTGCCACCCCCCCCCCTCCTTACCCCTCACCTTCAATCCCGCTAGCCCATCTGCGGCCTGGGACCAGCTCGGGGGGGTTTCAGGAGGTAAGATGGGAGGTAGATCAGCATCTCCCTCCTTGCTGAACTCCCTCCGAGGTCTGAATGCAGAAGTGATGTGTAATTCATCACTTCCTCATTCACCTGTCAGTCATCTGGCTGCTATAGCAAGAGAGAAGAAGCTGATGAAGCAGATCTCTGCGTCATCAGCTTCTTTTGGGGTACCCAGGTGACATTAGGGGTCTTAGAGACCCCTAATGTCTCCATAAAGAGGACCTGTCAGTGTGCCTTTGCTATTATATAGTAGGATTGTTATCCCCTATGTGATAGCAATAACAATAAGTGTAAAAAAAATAAAAAAAAATAAAGAAGGTGAAAGAGCAACACAGATCTAGATAGGTGTGTATATGTAAGAATGGTTAATGGATTAAGTTTGGAAGGTATTTAAGAGACCTCACGAAGAATAGGAACACACATATATAGAGGGGAGAGTAGATTAGAGAAATAGGGGAGTAACACAATAACTGGCGCATTTGTTTATAAGATATTTTAGTAGACCACATGGAGAATAGACACTAAAGAATAGTAGAACTAAGTTTCCTTTCAAATAAATTCTCCCCCCATTCCTCCAGAGGAAGAATCGGAAGATAGGACTGAATGAATATATGGGAGTGATAGTCGTATGTTGTACCTATGGGCGTTTTTTTTTTCTATTGAATTATTATTCATATAAATGTATTGTGTAAATTATATTGAATCTAAGTGTAATAAAAATATATTAAACAAAAAAAATTAAAATAAAGAAAAGTAAAAAATAAATAAAAGTCACATATAAAAAAAGTAAAAAAAAAACGAAATGAAAATACTTTGGCAATGGCTGCCTACATATTTTGAACAGTGCTGGTTTCTTTTATTAATGTATTTCTTAAGGTACTTTCAAACACTTTTTTTGTATGGACAGTAGGTCATTAAAAGTAAAATCCCAATGACATGAGATACTTAGAATCTCGCAAGTAATGGATCACAGCAGTAAGCATTTAGCTGTCTTGTAATGTCTTAAATGTAGTACTACATTAAAGAATACATCAAAGTATCATTTCATACATTAATTCAATGAACTGCAACAAACTGCAATATATCACTTGGTTAAAGACCAGCTCCCACAGGTCTCAGCTGAAATCTGCAATGATGTATCTACGTAAGCTGTTTGGAATTTATGGCCTCAACTAGCACCATGATAACATAAAGATCATGTTTTCTGTTATCCACAATTACAATGATTCAAAATATGACTTCATTAGCGAAATCATTTATATGTATAAGAAGTAATGTAATACTCAGCATCTATCACTAAAGTGCCAGAAAATTACCACTTCATGCCACAAAGGTCTGTTAAAGCAAATCTGTGCCCAGATCATGCACACAATATGTACATATTCAGCTCTGTATCTATAAGCATTGTGGTGAAAATAAATGTTTAACGTTCACAATGCAGGAAATGAAATCTGAGCTTTTTTCTCTAAAGACAGATACTGGCAGCCTGCCTGCTCTCTAATGTGAAACAACCAGCAGGCATCTCTAAGCTTTTTCAAAATGATTTAAATCTAACTTCAGAGTATTTCTTGTGTACTAGTAGTAGTATTAGTAGTAGTATTTTTGAGCAACTATGTCACACAAAACAGCTATAGAGGTCAGTATTGGCTTATTTTAAATAAAATAATTTAAAAAAATGTCTTACCTTTCTACTTGGTTCTTTGGAGCAGGATTAACCATAGGACTTTATAGGCAGCTTGCAAGCTATTATATACAAATGCAAAGTGCGGTAGAGGGACAAAGTGAGGGACAGTTTTTAAGTACATTAACTTACAATTTACCACCCAAGTCTTGAGATCTTTAACAGTGTTTAGATCTAATTTACATCTGATAATGACACCTGCCAGCACAGTACACATAGGGATAATTATGTTAAACATAACTCCACAGCCCCTTCACATGACATAGAAGGGGGAAGCTAGGTAGGATTTGTAAGCAAGTAAAAAGCAAGTTTAAAGAAAAGCAGCAACTTTTAAATATTTTGTTAAGTAATGCCATGTGTTACATGTGAATATTACAAATATAAAGTGTTATTCTAATCTGGCTGCAAAATGGAAACACACTTTAAAGTAACACGTTTGTCACTAATCCACCTCTGTATCTATAAGCATTTATAGAGAAATACATTTTCAAAATTCACAACACAGACATTGAAATCTTAGCTTTTTTCTATAAGAATAGATTGTACAGGCTGCCAACCTTCTAATCTATATATCTCATGACTACATGACTGTATATAACAAACAGTGCAATTCAATAAAAAGATGTGCTAATGTGTCCATTCACCCTATGTGTTCTCATATAATGTCCAAAAATATGCTGGCAACACTTCAAATTAAATTTAATCCACCATCTCTCCACAGTGAGCAATATCACTTCTGTTGGTAATCCACCCAGTATGCCAATATGCACACACAATCTGGCTCTTCTATACGTCCATAGCTCCAAACAATCCTATCATAGGACGTATAAGAAAGATCATAGAACACAAAATTACACCCCCGCACAAGCTATTTCATGACAAAATATTGCTCTGAGTGCCGTACCCTAGTAGTTCCTTCTCCTTCATGTGAGGATGCTTTTGTGCGCGTGTGTCATGACATCACAGTGCTCTACCTGAAACTAATGTGTTTAATCTCCATAGATGCTTAGTAACATGTATACTACTTGTAACTCCTCCTTCTCACTCTTGGTCTTAACCCTTAGACATCTGCTCTCCAAATAAATATAATGTTCAGTTACATAATTTACAAAACATTTCACCAATAAAACGTATAAAACACATCATATAAACATAAAGCCATAACATTCTTAATAATTTGTAGACATGTGCACTGCCAAAAAATGTGTTTAGTCTTGTTTCGTTTTAAATTCGGATTTGTGTTATTTCGTTTTTCGGGATTCGGGTGTGAAAGTCAATTCGGATTCGGAATTCGCATGAAATTCATTAGCGGTAGTTCGTTCGAAACGTTCGTTTCGTTTTCATTTCTTATTCGTTTCGTTCATTCGTTCGTTCGCAGCAAAGTGACATTTGAGGGGGAAAATGTTTTTCTCCTTCTCTAATGTCACTTTGCTCCAACGAACTAAACGAATAACGAATAAGAAACGAAAACGAAACGAACGTTCGAACGAACTACCGCTACCGAATTTCGTAAATGGAAATTTGGATTCGTTTGCATTCGTTATATCTGTAATTCGAATACATCCGAATGTCCGAATTTCCGAAAATTCCTCCGAATTTCGATTCGGAACTAAACGAATCGCACATGTCTAATAATTTGCAATAAAACAATTCAGGTCTATGTCAACATTCAGACCTCTCAGAATCAATGTATCAAGTTCATAGATCCACCTTATCTCATTTTTAAAAAATCTTTAAAAACTCCATGGTGAGAAAGAAGAGCTATTATATCTTTCTCACTGGTGGTCCATGCCACCAATTCAGGTGACACTCTATGGCTCAGTATGTGTGCTATGTGTGTTTGAAGGACCACACACACTGCAAACGCTCCATAGTATAATTCAAGAAATTTTGGGGAAAACACACCAAGATTTAATGTGAGGCTCCTTCGTGAGATTCCGAGGACTTCATTTACCCTATGAGTTGGCCTGTATGGGGATGCCTATAATGAAGATTTTTCAGAGATAGAGGACACTGGTGAAACCTTCATCATATCGGGATGGGAGACTCCAACGAGTGAGTACTGATCGACTTGATCTTCACAAATGTACACATATATATGAAGTCTCTCCCGATATTATAGATCCTCTGAGACAAAAAAACAAAACCCAAACAGGTCTAAACGAAAAAGGGAAAAACTGCATCTATGCCGTCAACATTAACACTGCATTAACCCTTATGCAATCAGCAGACCGATTTCCATCCCAGCCGGTATAAATTAAGCTACATATTTTGCATAGATAGCAATTTCAAGACGTAAAAAGGAAAGAAACACTTGAGATACATTGTATCCATCTGAGAACTGTTGCACTACAGTAACCTAACCAAAACAACTTAGGACATAAGTTCCTAAAGGACTTCCTTTCTGCGGGACTTTAAAGCAACCTTTCTCCCTATGATCCCAGCTTATTTTTTTCATCATCCAGGGTTTCTCTGCAACACTAATGGAATGTCTTCCTCCTTTGTGTTACCTTTTTCCCTAGTTCATATATCCTATGCTGACCTATTTTTGCCATGTGTGTGTGGGGCCCATTGCTGTGAGAGAAAGTGTGAATGAATAGCTTTAGACAAACGTTTGTCGGTTTTTACGATTTTCAAGGAAGACAAAATAATGGTGCTGTTCAAACAATTTTAAAAGTTACAATAAAATTTATTTTTATACTTTCATATACGTCCCAGTCTTTTGTGGAAACAATCTTTTCCCAGTGATCCTTTATCACTGGGTACTCTCCCTTTTTTTGCTAGTTAATATTATGTTACAAGACTGAGTAGACAGCATTATATGTAAATCACGGATGTGGGTTAAACTTTTATGGTTTTTGATCTCCAGAATACCGCTTCCAAATGTTTCTCTTGAAACTCTATAACCTCCAAGAGAATCTTCAACATTCACTGCTTCAGTAATCCCTGTGTTGCCACCAATCAACTGTTGTTTCTTCTTTTGATGCCTATATCACTGTCTTGTCCTGTAGTATTTTAGGGGCTGGAAAATGGAGCCAATGCATCGGACAACAAGCTCAACAAAGCTTCCCTGAATTTCCTGTTGATTACAAGATCATATATAACAGTACAATCTCCCGAAGCTGTCTATCTATTAGCTTGGAGAAGGGAGAAGGGAGGAAGGAGGGAAGAGGAGGAGGAGCAGGGAGTAGATTGCCTTGTCATGCCCCTGTGTTTGTGGAGATGCACACATTTTACCAGCACACACTATGGTGGCTCCATAGGGCCCTGTAAAGAAAATGAGCCACCCTTAAATAGAATATCAGGGCCAGTGCTCATGAGACCAACGGATTCTAAGCAGGAAGCTAAAAAATGTAAACATCAAAGAGCAGCAGACATTGTAAGTGACTTTTTCAATATTTAAAATAATTGGAAAAAAAACGTTTGCCTTTAATTTCACTTTAAAAGTAATATCTCTCTTTTGCAGAGAAGATTATTTTGGTCAACACCATTGCTTTAAGCTACACAATTACCTGCTGGAACTGGTGTGGCTGCGTGTCTAGTGGGATATAGGAAACTAAGCAGAACAATTTTTTTTTAAAGTTTTTTTTAGCACTGTAAAAGGAAATATTAAATATGTAGTATATAGCATAAAAAATTGCCCAGAAGCAAAACAAATGCATATGTAAAATAAGCCAAAGCTCACCAACATTTTAAATCCTGATCTTGTGCTTTGCATCAACAAAAACAAACTATCTACTTTTTATCTAAAAAGTGTACTTGATATTTCTTTCCATGCTACATTTGGTTTCCATGGTAATTTTCCCAATTACTGTGTGGAGCAAAACAAATTTTCTCACAGGATACCACTACAGGAGTTCATTTTGCCTCCAGGCATCAGCTATATACTTGCTTGAATATTTGCTAGGGTATGCATTGTATTCTGTTTTTCAGATATTAACAAAGAGTCAGATTTCTAACTTTAGTGACTTTGTGTCTTCTGCTTGACTGGTATTCTTTGCCTGCTGTTTAAAAAGTGAGAGCTGAAAACAGAGTTTCCAGTTAGCTCCCAAAGCTCAGCTTGCATTTCAAATACTCAGGGCTTATATGAAACACAGATCATTAGCTCGGCAAGTGCAAAGGTCATGCCACAAACAGTAAAATCTGTGTACTTGTACTTGTTTTCATGCGATAAGCATTACAATATGTGCCAAGGTAGCTTTTTGAAGAGTGACTAATGACTAACTTTATTGTTGGCAAACAAACTTCAGATTACAAACTGAAGGACTTATTTAGGTAGGCTTTTACATTACATTTAATTTGTTACAGTTACAGCCAGATTCACAGATAAACCTAAAGGAGATTGTACAACCTTACTGTAACACGTGTAGCCATCTCAACCTGCAGGGGTGCACAGAGAAACACCTATTCTTCTTACAGTCAAGCTGACTGCCGTAAGGTCACATAAGTAAACACCAAGGTCTGAGTATATAGTGATGTTGTTTTAACCTATAGCTGCTGCCTTTCCCTTAAGGCTAGCGTGCCGGGTGCCCCCAGTACTTAAACTATATACTCTGGCCGCCGTGGATATCCCTACGGACCCACAGGGTAAACATAGTGTAGGGCAGTGGAAGGTGAAAGCTGAAGAGAAATCCAGGAATTAAGCAAAAGGTCAGGGCCGGCAGCAGACAAGGAGTATCCAGTAATCGTAGCAAGAGGACAGGGCAGGTAGCAGACAAGTGAGAATCAGAGAAACGTAGCTGCAGCCAGCACACAGGCTGGAACACACTGAGGCCAGATTCATGAATTCACAGCTGAGGGCTAGAGCTGCAGCTGGCAACACAGACAGATCATCTTATATAGACTGCCTGACAACTGCAGACATTCAGCCCCCTGAAAGTGACACCACAGGACACATTATGGGGTCTATACAGTCTGTCCCAGCAAGGAGAGGAATAGGATGCTTTCCTGTGTGGCTGTGCTAGTTCGACATGTAAGCCGGTAAAACATTTGTTTAGTTTAGTTTCTTTTAGGATTTTCTGTTATTTCGTCTGAAAGTCAATTTGGTTTGGGATTCGGACGAATATTTGTGCACCAAAGTGACAGAGAAAAGGAAATAAATTACTTTGTTTTCAAATATAGGCAAATCCCTTTTTGATTAGCAGAATCACAAGAGCTAGTGTCTAAGATTTCCAATCTATTTCTGTTCTGATGACAACCTGAAATTTGGGGGTATTTTCATTCACTGATAACAGTCACTTGGACAAATAGAGAAGGTAAATCTCCCTATCGGGAACACAGACAGCAATAACAACTTGACAGGTGTTCTCACTCCATTCAAAACTAAAATAAAAAGTTTTGACTTCAGTTGCACTTTAACTATTGACCAGGCTTCAGCAGGTAATTGTTATACAAAAATCAGCTGCTAAGTTCTGGCTATTAGAGTAATTTTAATGCACAGTTTCCTAATTCGTATAAGTCTACCATTTGATAACAACAACATTTTTGTCCCTGGCGAAAGGGGCCTTTACAGCCCCTAAAAATCATTGGTTGTGGCTCTCATGTTTCTATAAGGTTACCTTTACCCAAGGTTCCTGCAAGGGCCTTTCAACTTTGAGAGCAGCCTAGCCACAGCCACTGCACTCTACAACACCAGTCTCTACCCTGCATGCAGACATTTGTTACCCCAAATCTTACGGTTTGCTACTTTCAAGGCTGTCTCTTTCTCACTTATTTCAAAGCAATTATCTTAAACCAAACTAGGTGCCCTTATCAGAATTCTAAAGTACAATGTTGTTTAGTTTCTCCAAGGTAGTCTTTCAGTCTTTCCAGGAATGTTGTTGTTCTCTCTCATACAATCTCCGTCTCTCCAGGGAAATCTCTACAAAGTACTTACTAATTCTTCTCATGGCAATCTCTCTAGAGTAACCACATTCTCTGCATTACATTCTCCCACTCTTCCTATGGCTCCCTCATTATCTCCATTACAATCTCTCTCTCTCTCTCTGTCAATCTCCATGCAAGGTTGTTAATTTTGAAAACCTTTTCTCCCTAATTCGTAAAAGAAACAATTGCCATGAGTATGTCTTTAATGTGTATGTCAAACCAAAAATGTTTTCCCTTCTTTTGGATGGAGAGGGGAAGGAATAGGATCCTTGCCAGGTAGTATACGGCATGGGTTGTTATAGGTTTGTGTTTTTGTAAATGATGGTGCTCCTCAGCAGCTGCTGTCATTCCCAACAAAACAAGCCTACAGTTACTGCTCCAGTCTCTTTCCTCTGAAATAGGAGGTGGCTGTCAGGCAGGTCTGGGCTCAGTGAAGTTTGTAAGTAATGTAGGAGAGGAAGCACAGGGCAGCAATATTACATGGAGAGCTGGAAGAATGGAGTGGGGGCAGGGCTTCAGTACTGGCTGTAACTTTCCCATAGGAATGCCCATGATTTGGGCTTCAGTCTGAGGTGGAGCTACAGCCAACACTGACAGAAATAAAGTAAATGTATTTACTAATCACTGCACATATTTTAATGGAGACAGGTGCAATGTGCACTGTGTCCCCTGGGAACAAGCATCTTCAAACTCTGGCAATACTTCTTTGGAAATATAATAAGTAAAGCTCTTATTTGAAATATAACACCAATTCGGTTGAATCTTTTAGATTGGCTTTGGGTTTGTTATTCACAGGATTTATAGGATCAAATCAGATAACTGAACATGCTGATTTATTACAAACACACTGATAATTGCAAAGAAATGCAACCAATATCCAGCTTTAGGGTTCAAAGTATTTTGCTCATTCTAAGCTTTGTTTTCCAGCTAGAGGGAAATATACCTCTGCAATCAGTTCTACCACTTATAGTACCGTGTTTCCCCGAAAATAAGACACTGTCTTATATTTTTTTTGGCTCAAAAAAGACCTCTAGGTCTTATTTTCGGGGTAGGTCTTATTTTGTTTTTTATTTTAATGTACAACAATCCAAACGTATTCATGTACAACAGTCTACATGTATTCATGTACAAAAATAGGGTGATCAGGGCAATTTGCTAACCAATCGTTGGCCAGAATGAGCGAAGAGCGCTTTCACTATCGATTCCTCACAGGTGGAGTGCATTTGGTATCACTCCGCCTGTGACAGGAGGCGGCGCTATAGAGGAAGCATTGGCTTATGCAGCTCTGCTCCCTCCGCTGCCGCCTCGCTTCCTCTAGCGCTGGCTTCGTTGGCACCGCTGATTCTCTCCCGCGGCTCTTCAAGTTCCCCCTTATGCCACCACCGTCCCTGGGAATGGTCACAACTAGGTCTTATTTTCGGGGTAGGTCTTATTTTCGGGGAAACAGGGTATTAAGTGGTAAAAAAGAAAAATAACTATAGCAAATTATTGGTTATGTGATACTCCTCTGTATTGCTACTTCATAATAGTGACAGGTAACTGTCACAATAGTGTTAATATGTGATGGAGTGACAGTTAGTAATAAACCTAGCACTTAGAGCACCCAACACTGTTATTTCAATGTGTGCTAGAACATTAGCCTACACATCTATTGCATGACTGGTAAGGAAAGTTTTTACAGAGGTAAAGTGTATCTAAACAGTTTCCAAAATGTATTGTATGGCAACTAATCAGTCCTTAGATGTGAAGTCTGCAATATAAATCTTTCTAGTTTTGTCCTTTTTTTTAAATTTGTGATCCTGCTAGTTCATTAATTTATTAAGTTCCTGCCTTTGTCTGGTATAAGAACCATATATGTTCCTGAGGAGGTTCTTTTAATAGTTCAGTACCTTATACACATTCGGCTAAATTTAAGTTTGGGATCTTTGTAAGTTATTCTGGGTATTATATCCTAAATTTGGAATTGAGTGTTTAACCAGGTTTGGTTTGGTGGCAGCTATCTATAGATTATACAGAGTGGGTGGTGTGTAAGTGGGACTTTTTATCATTATTTCCCAGTCTAGTGAAGACAAATAGTGATTGTTCAACCCTCTTACCACTGCAATACGTCACGTGGCCGCTTGGAGTAGCGCCCGTTCGTGACAGCAAGGTTGTCACCTAGGATGCTTCATCCTGATTTGAACTGCAGAACAATCCTCCCTCATCTGAGATGGGGGGGGGGCTTCTGTAGTTCATGGAGGTGAAATGAAGAGGGCTGATAACACTGCATCATACAACACTACAGAGTGCACAGAAACTTGAAAGATCACTCACTCAATGGTAGAATCAACAAGACGTTTTTGCACTTATCAATCAAATTCAAAAAAATGTGTTTACTGTTCTATTTAACAGATCAAAAGGGAGCAAATAAGATGTTTATTCATGGTTTACATACACTTTAACTTACTGAAGTGAATCTTTAGAAGATGAATATGTTTAGTTTTGAAAACAAAGATTAGATATAAAAAGGCAAATATGCACACAACTATAAATACATAAATAAATGTAATTCCCAGGGGGAAAAAAACACACACACACACTTCTTGAAAGACTCAAAGAGATTAAAAATAAGTTGTTTCTTATGAATTTTTATTTTTTAATTTAACACTTGAATAGTCTGACCATATGTTCTATGCAACCACAATTATATTTGTAGCCAAATGCTTTCCAATCTTTTTCAATTTAAAATCTAACCCTTTTCTCTCTCTACTTCACCTTGTACCAAGCTTTCCTTTACCTATCTTTGTCTCCCTTTGTCCTCCACCTCCCCTTTTTATTACTATCATCTGGGCCTGCAAGATAGACAGCTCCCATCCCCATTATATTATATGATTGGGCTGTGCCAGTGGCGTAACAACCGGGGGGGCAGCAGGGGCGCGGGCCCCGGGCAAAAAGTCAAGGGGGGGCGCCGGCCGAAAATTGCACTTTCGGCTAAATGCCGAAAGTGACATTTTCCTGCCGTTTTGTCGGCGCGGCCGTGATTCCTTTCATCCCCGCTGGGACACAGAGCAGTGCCCAGCAGGGATGAAAGGAATCAGAGAAAATGTGCCAGTGGCGTAACAACCGGGGGGCAGCAGGGGCGCGGGCCCCGGGCAAAAAGTCATCAGGGTACAGTTCCAGTGGTTGTTTATATAATGGGGGGGGGAGGGCGAAAACAAAAATTCTGCCCCGGGCGCCCAGAACTCTGGTTACGCCACTGGGCTGGGCTCATACCTTCTGCCCATTTAAATTGGATGTGAATGTTTTGTACCCAGGAGCTTGCAGCTAAGGTCTCTACAACATTTGCAGATCTGCTTTTTGATTTAAAGGTGTCTGTATCTGGGACACATCCGGTTACCGTGTTTTGAGTTTATAGCTGTTCCAGTTTTTGTCAAATTTCTGTTCCTGTATAGTTCTTCTTACTGTATAGTCTTGTTTCTTTGTTATGCCTTGCATGTGCTTGTAAAATTTGGTTGTTATTTCTTTCTTATACTTAATAAACTTTTTTCTGTGGAAAATAAATAAATTTTAAGAGCGGTTTTAATCCTTGTTCAGGTACTTTTTGCTATAAATGTCCCCCAAAGGTTAAAGGAGAGTAGAAGCACAGATATACAAAAAAAGATATGCAAATGGTATGGACAGTATTTTATGGGAATCAGAGCTTTAGCAAACTAAACATCATCATGTTAAAGTTTACTTTAAGGTGCTTAGAATAATTTAAGGTACTTTATGTATTTAAAGTGACATTAAAGCTATAAATTGCCCTCCCCTCCCCCATACTGCTTTAAGGACTTACCCTATGTGATGCCTCTTGATCCGAACAGCGTCTTCCTTCCACTTGTTTTCCAAAGTCTTTCCAGCGCTGGTGCCAGTCTCTGACTGGTGCAGACTCCTCGGGTCCCATGGTGTCTGTCTGAAGTGCACACTCTTGGCTTTCTCCTTCATAGCATTCGGGGACTGGGACTTCTGCAACGGGAGCAAGCACCGCTGACACAGGTAAGTTAGTTGGTATTCACCAACTGTTTTTTTTAATGTTTGGGTCATATATCTACTTCTTAGTACCAGTAGATATATGCCAAAAAAGAGACTTTAATTCTACTTTAAGAATGTGTGATATCTTTTATGTAAGACTACAACTTATACAAAATAAGCTTTTTCTTAATAACCTAAATGCTGTATTTGAATAAAAAATATGATTGTACATTTATCATATGAAAACTACAAATTAATTGTTTTAATTTGTCTTATGATCACAGTCATTTTGTCTTTTGGAAGATTTTATGGTTACATCTTGGCACATTTTGTACGCGAATAACAGTGCCAATAATAATCAACAGATCAAAGGCAGCAAGTATAACCTTTAATTCTGCTAGGTATAGTCTATTATTTTACCAAGTAGCCTAATTATCTTCCTAATATAGTAGCCTTTGTTATGAAAAAAAAAATGTGGGGAACTCCTGTAAGCAGTTCTGTTTTTTCAAACAATAAATGTATAGGAAGTTTACAATGCATAAGTACACAAGAGGCACATATGAAACTTCAGCTTTACTATGACTGCCATATTATAGCTAGACTTCTGAGTACCAATGGTATATTCACTGTCATGTAATTACTATTCAGGAGTTGGTAACAAAAAATAGGATATTTGTTCTCACTGTAAAATACTTTTCTCTGTGTTATTTTAGGACACAGCACTGATCAGGAGATCGTAACCAAGGGGTTGTAGTGGCAACTACAGGAGTTAATGACACTAGATGCAAAAAAATTAAAAAGACCTCCAGGGGCTTCACTATGAAGCTAAAGAATATTGGCAATATTCATTAAAAATTACCATAATGCTGGTCAACAATGCAAAAATGCAAATCTCCAATTCAGTGACAGCATATAAGGCTCACTGTCTTTTATGAATTTTCACAATTCTCCATTTTATTTTGTGCGATATGTAGGCAGCAGTGACCTGCAGCTAGCCTAGTTGTTGTTATTTTTGGTAAGTGTTGTTTCTTTTGGAGTGTGTTCCTATGAGTTTAATTTGCTTTGACAGATGCCATTGAGCATGCCCCAGCGGGCTGTGCTTGATTAGTAATATTTTGTATGATAAATATTAAGCAGCCCAGCTAATCATCTTACATCTGGACTTGGTGTTGTGGCTGTATTAAATATTTGACACGCCATGTGGTCTTCTCTGCTGGGTTTTGGCCTTAAGAAGATACATGTGTAATCTGTCTGGAGCTATCCTGGGCTTAGACTCCAGGAGAATGGTAGCTACAAACAAAAATCTCTCCTACGAGGTCCCTGCCTGAAGATACTGTATTGCTAAAAGCAGAGTAGCCTTGAGCAAGCATATGCAGCTGCCCCCCGCCCCCTCCATGGCAATTTGATAGGACAAGAACCTTCTCAACTCTCCAATACCACTAGAACCTTAACCCCCAAAGAGCAAAGCCTAAGAAAAAAAACAGTCAGCAAAGGCTGGGGGAGCAAACAGAAAGAGATAGAAAGTAAAGACTATAAAGAGGGTTAAAGCCTAATCTGGTTATTGGGACCAACTACAATTTGGGTATCCTGATTGGGTCCTCACCCTCCTTCTAATATTTTTGTCATTGCTAATAAACTGCTTTCCCTTATTTTATCAAAGTGACTGGTTCCTATTTTTATCAGATGACCTGGAGAAGAATAATACTCGTGATTAAATTTGCCATAGACCTATCGCCATGTAAGTATGCTTTGGACATTCATAATACGGGCTATTGTTTAGCTAAGGGCCCATGCACACTTGTGTGTTGTTTCCACAACACATGGCAATATACCTATTCTATGTGCAGTGTGTTGCAGTGCTATTCATTGTGTATAGCATCCCCATGCACTGCATAGTAGAGCACAATGCACAACCCACTTCAGCACACCACTGTGCAGAACTGCATTGCCAAAAAAGTAATGTACATTTTTCATCCGTAATGAATGGGTTGCAATGAAGCAATGTACACTAACACATGCCATAATGTGCGTTAATGAGCATACATTAATGCACTATAATGGAAAACTTAAGTGTGCATAGGCCGCACCAATAGTTGTACACAACAATAGGGTTTGCAGAATCTGACTTATAAGAGTCGGAAAGATCTATTTTTTTTGTATGTAGATAGCACAGCCTTTATATTAGATATATTTTGCATGCAAAAAGGTAACCATGCATTTTATATTATAGTTAATGATTTCTGTTATATTATGGTTACAACCAGATGTGTTGAAATAAATTACATTTCCTTTCTGGACAAATTGACATTTGAACACAATATAACTCATTGCTATCCCTCTTTAGGATTAGGATTGTTTGTAAGACTAGTAAAAGGCACATTCTTTGTGTAGCCCTTGCTAGTGGCCCCTTTAAGCTGCACAGCCAGGAATTCCTGAGGCTGTCCATTACAGCTCATCTTACTCCTGCCATAATAGGACTGCAGATACTCAGAGCATAGAGGGACCTACTGTTTGTGCAGGGAAATCAGACTATTAGGGAGAGCTGCAGTGCATAAAACCTGGAGAGACTGTGCAAACAGCTAACATAAGTATCTAGATAGAGCACCTTTCAGAGGATTGCCAAGTTGTATCTATTTTTACCAGTTATATATCTGCCAGATCAACTTCTCTACTGTGCTCACTTTGTGGATCACCCTCACTTACTCCATCTCATTCTCACAGTTACATGTAGCATAAATACAAGTTTTTCTATCACTTCACTCCATAAATCCCCCTAAACCACAACAATCTGATTTGATGAAGAAGAGACTGTGCTAAGTACTGTGGAGAGGAAAGGCCCCAGAAGGCTGGAAGACTCCACAGTGGCAGAAAGAATGGCTTGAGAGGGGAACCCATTAGTTTGGTGAGACCTCCTGCCTGGCCTTCTGGGATGATGTGTAAACAGACTGCTGTCCATTACTGTGGACTAAGAATATCCTACTTTTGAGAGTGAGTGCTCCTTTCACAGTTGAGGGCCCCATTGCTTGCTGACTCTTTATCAAGTTCTTCCACTGGCCAGTTGTTTATTTTGGGCCTTGAAAGTTAAAGATAGGCCATACTGGTTGGTGCCTCCTATGGAGTTCCCTTTTATAGCTGGACCAGACTGCCCAGTGCAGCCCAACATGGTGTAAACGGGCCCTAAAATTTTATATCTATCTAAGACATCCCTGTTGTGTGATTTTACTGCAAATTGAATACCATTTTCACCCTGGTACAGGAAGTGGAAAAATAATTAATATGCTGGCAAGATCAACAAATGATAAAAATATATTACAAGTAGGACTCAGAAAAACAAAAACTACTGTGGTAAAGCTACTAAGAGTCTGCAGCATATATGTAATTTTTCATTCCCATGTTTACACTTTCACAGTTTCTGCTAACATGGATCACAACTGTTATTGTTCATTGTGATCTGGAAAGCTCAAAACACATTTCACATCTGTCACGGATAGGGGCTCACGGGTATGAACTGGAGTCAGGTATGTTTACCCTTTCTACTAGACATGTGCACCAATTCGTTTAGTTTCGTTTTGATTCAGATTTTCGTTATTTTTTTTTCGGATTCGGGTCCGCTATTGAATTCGCTGCGGGATTTGGATTCGGACGAAATTCATTAGCGGTTGTCGTTTTTCGGATTCAGGTCCGCAATTGAATTCGGAAATTCGGACGAAATTCGTTAGCGGTATGTGATTGACGCTGGATTACATCGATGGAGCCATTTTTTTTTTAGATTAAAGGAATAGTCAAACATTGAGTCTTAGTTTTTTTTCAATTAAATAAAAAAAAAAAAAAATTCTAATGTCACTTTGCTGCTAACAAAATTCCGTCCAATAAACGAAATTTCGACCGGAATACCGCTAACGAATTTCGGGAAATAGGGAATTCGGATTCGTAAGCATTCGTTATAGCTGTAATTCGTAATTCGGATGCATCTGAATTTCCGATCTTCCGAAATTACGTCCGAATTTCGATTTGTTTGTATTTGTTTTAGTTGTAATTCGGATGCATCCAAATCTCTGAATTTCCGAAAATTCGTCCGAATTTCGATTTGGAACGAAACAAATCACATGTTTACTTTCTACTACACTGGCAGGGACACTTAGAGAAAAGGGTCCAAGCAGTGTAAGCTGATGACTCCTAGAGCTGGAGTACAAGCAGGGAAGAGAGCAGGGGAACTGAATGAGGCAGTGAAAGACAGCTTAAGCTGGAAGTTCAAGTACAAGGCAGGGTTCTGCAATGCTGAGTAGTGTGGGGTCCCCCAGGATGTGGAATCTAAGGGCCAGCCGGTATTCACCAGTGCTCCTGATGGTGGAGATAGGCTTGGCTGTGTGCTGACCCCAGGTCACAGTCCCTAGGTCCACCCAACTCACCTAACAGCAGGGTACAAAGGTTAGGGACAGGCTCCACAGGATTGGCTACAAGCAGACTGCACTGATTGGCCGAGAAGCTGCATAAGAAAATGCAGGAGAGGTCGGCCGACGCCTAAAGCTGCCAGACTGGTGCAAGAGTGGGTCAGGTTCAGAGCACATGCCTGGAGGACTACAAGCAACAGCACAGCCCTCCATGCCTGCAGAACCAGGGGTAAGAGGTCTATATATACTTGTAGAAGTACAAGTAACAGTTCAGCTGCAAGTCTGCAGCTGAACTGTGACAACATCTTTGTTTTCAATGGTGTTTTATGTGCATTACCTCATGCATCTTGCATTCCATATGCAAATAAAATTTTGATTTAAAACTTGTTTTTATAGTTGTTCACTATAAAGCAATAGGGATGAGTTTCGGAATCGTTGCTATCATGAGTTTGAGTCAAATCCTGTGGGTTCAAGATTTGTGGTCCCAGCAACTGTTTGTGCAGAATTACCCAGAAGAATATTTTTTAAAACTTAATGCACTGCATGACCATACACCTGCCAGTTATCGTACAACAATCGCAGGTGATCCCGCGATCGTATGATAATCGGCCGATGTATGGGCAGCGTGCAACCTCTTCTACTGTACGGTCGCACAAAATTCGTCTTCCGAGCACGCTTGAAAACCTGCCAAAAATCGTGCGATTTTCAGCGGGTTAGTGGCGTGCTCGGGAGACGAATGCCGCATGGGCCGGTGTTCACAAGCGCACACTGCCCGCTCAGCACTGCAATCATCAGAAGCCCTCCCCAGAGTGGGTATGATCCTAACCCTCGCAAGTACGATCTGCCGGTCCAAGATGGGCAGATCGTACGAAATTTTAATTACCTTACAACCATCGCAGGATGCAAGTCGTGCAATGGTTGTAAGGTGTATGGCCGGCTTTAGAAGGACAAATAATGGGGCATCTGGCTGCTCTGTGCCCCCTTTTATAGTGTGGCCGTTGGCTTATCAATAATGTCAGCTAATTGGAAGTTGTTGCAGGGAAAGCATAGGGAAATCTGACAAAATCCATAGGGAGTGATTAGGGTCAATTAGGAATCTGTAGTTTAATTCTGATTGTTTCATGTACTTGGAGTGAGACCGAATGGAGGAGATGGTGCTTTTTGCATCCATTGTCCAACTTCCCTGGATGTGCTGACAGGGAGAGAAGGGCACAGGCTAGCACTGGTGCCTGGGCTGCAGCTGGCCAGATGCAAGTGTGGTACAGAAGCGGAAGACAGAAGCCAAATGGAGATCTCGAGCTAGGGTCAAGCCAGCCAAAAGGTAAGGTGCCAGGTCGGGAGGCGGGAGCGATGTCAGGAAACAAGCAGAGGTCAGGAGCCAAGGATCAAGCAGGTACAACCAGCAGGCAAAAGGCGGGTCAAGGCAAATTGGGTCAGGAACTGAAGACAACAGGATAACAACAAGCTCGGGTCACAGGAACCACTGAAGATCAATCTGAAAAGGAAGCGTAGAGGTGCGGATGGGACCTTGGACTGGACATGCGCAGGACTTTTCTTACAGATTGCTAGCTCTTTAAGCACTCAACTTCTTTTCTGCCTTTTTGTTGCTATTAATGCCTTTTTGTTTTCATTGATTTAAAGTCAGTGTTTCATTTATTTTGGGGGTATACAGTTTTTATTTTATGTTACTATGACCTTTCTTTTTGTTTGCATATTTTTCTGCAAGTCTACCTTTTAAAAAAGTGGGCCTGTTTTAGGGGTGGTAATTTGGTGTTCTAATGTCTTTTGAAGGAATATCACCTTGTAGGTGAAAATAGAGGATTGTCTCTAATGGGTTAAAAAGCAGTCTCTGAATCTCAGAAAAAAACAGATTGTCACAGAAAAAATACACAGGGGACTCTCTGTGGTTTTTGCATGCTGGAGAGGATGTGAACCCTAAAATGCTGAGGCACAGAATTTGAGCACACACACCAGATCTTCACTAGTGCTTCTAAATGGACTGTCAGTGACAACTGCCTGATGCATTCTAATCATCCTAAGCTTAGAGTAATAATAAAAAGGGAAGATACAACGTTTAATAGAAAAAGTAGCTCCGGTGTTAACACTTGAAGATCCAGCTCTTAACCAGTTGTTGTGGACAGACAAAAGCATTTTATGTGTACAGGTCAATGTAGACAGGCAGGGTAGATTGATAAATTTGCACCCCAGCACAATTCAAAAGAACTCAAGCATAATGTGTTAAAGTAGCTGTAAACTTAACCACTAAAATGTCATATAAGCTTTAATGTAAAGGTTCTTGTTTGGGCACTTTGTCTTATGAGGTGACAATGCTCTGTCTTTATCTCCCACAATCTCATGCCTTTAAAGGACTCTGTCACATGCCCAAATGGAAAAATAAACTTCTGTGCTGATGCCTGTTGCCCAGGAATATATCAGTGCTTTTTATATATAAAAAAAACATTTTTTTTTTTAGAGTAGCCAGCAACAATTAGGAAATATGCCCTGTGAAAACGCATATGGGTGATGTGCATGTGGGCTCAGAGACAAGTAAAAAAACTGCAGCAAGCAAAAATGAGGAAATATCTCCTTTTAAAAGCACGCATTCAGTGTTAAGGTATAAATAGGCTGCAGAAAAAAACCCCAGCAGCATTAATATATAAAAGCCTTTCATCTCCTCAACCCCAAATTCTCCATGGTACATAGTATTTTGCTACCTAAAGAACATTCAGTTATATTCAGTTTACATCCACTTGAAAGATTAGTGCCTACAAGCCCTACACATCTGTTTCTATACACTTAATCAGCAGCACTTAGTCCCTACACTTTCCACAGCTAAGCACACTGTCAATATGGCTGCTGGTAATCCTGCCTTTTTATAGTGAGGGGCTGGCACATCAACAAAAAAAACATTATTGGACACTAAGTAACCTGACCTTTGTTCAGAAGCCAAGAAGTACAATACTGGTAATGGGTATTATGGGAAGTGAACAGTCTCGTTTCCTTGCCATGCCAGCAAATTGTGAACAGCCTGGGACCCAAAGCTTATTCATAAATGCATGTACTGTATGTTTTGGTTTGGCTGGCAATAAATCTTAACAATTTGGTATTCCAAATCAGTCATTTCTGTGAATCAAGCAATCAACCACAGTGCAGGGGTTACCTTTAAATCCAGCAGTAAATGTAACTATCCAAGCATACTGCTTTGAAGTAACATAATGCCTAGACGTCTGTACTTTTTACATATATAAGCCCACATGATTAGCTTACTACATAGTCGACTAGCTACTGCTACTGCTACTCTTTTAGCCAACCACATGCTGTTCAAAATATTGATGAAGAATGAGATAAATCTATGAATGCATTTTTTTTACATTTTGCCTGAATATTTCAATGCAAATATGTCAGAAATCATATAATTCATACATATCTTCAGGTGCATAAAAAAAGTCACAGTTTGTTGTTTTTTTAAAAAAAAAGGCCATGGGTAGCTGGGCACTGCCATAGTGGCCATGTACCTTTTAATGAAACTTGAAGGATAATACTGAAAATACACAAAACCTTTAAATAACATGCTTGAATAACAATGCCTTAAAGCTAGAGGTACACCGAAATGAACATTTCAAAACCCAAAACCGAAATTAAAAAATGTCAGGCTGAAACCGAAAATGTTTTTATTTTACTTTTTCAAATTTTTTCAAATATTTTATTTTTTTATATTTTTTTTAATTTTATTTATTTATTAATTTTTCTATTAAATATGTTTATTTTTTACTTTACTTTTAAGGGCTTCAGGGAAATATTAGGGGTCTAAACCCATGATATTTCCCTTTTAAAATAGAAAAAGAGATTGAGTCTCTTTTTCTGCAGCCCGTTATAAATGAACACGAATCCTCTAAACTAAGTGTTCCTGTTCATTCATAACATGAGACCATAGTGTGTTTTCTATATCCACAATCATGAATGAACAGGAGGTGATGTAGATCATTTCCCATTCATTCATAATTGAGGATATAGTAACCATACTATGTCCTCAATTATTTACAAACACACAGCGATCGCTGTGTGTTTGTACTCTATCTTTGTACTTGCTCTCCTTGTACATGCTGTCACAGGAGGATGAGCGAGCAGAGCTCAGCCTGCTGTGACAGCACTGGCTGTCTTTGCCCCACACACCGCTCTCCTCTGACCTGTGACAGGAGGCTGAGCGGTGTGGAAGGAGAGACGCCGGCCGCTCACAGAGCTCTCCTCCCGCAGCGCTCGGCCGCCTGTGATAGTTTCTCTCCTCCCCGCTGGGACACAGAGCAGCGCCCAGCAGGGTGGAGAGAACAGATGCACCGCTGTATCGGCCAGAAAAAGGCACTTTCGGCATTATGCCAAAAGTGCAATTTTCGCTGATATGTTTCAGCGGCCGATATATCGGTGCATCCAAACTTAAAGCTGCATGTGAAGTTACATAACCATACAATTGAACCGTTGAAAAATTACAATTTAAAAAATGATTAACAAACAGACCCTTATCCAGGCATCCAGCCTCAGAGGCCAAGAAAGGGAGGGCAGCTAGTGTAAGCCCCTTCTTCTGAATCATACAAGACCAGATGCCTTTAACATTGGGAGGATACCTTACAAAAGTTCCTTAGCTACCCGGCCTACTTTTTCTGGCCACCCAGGCTGCATGCCTGGATAAGGTCCCAGTATGTATTTTAAGTGGAACCCCACTCTGTTTTTTAAAAATGTTTACTGTCCCTTTAAAATAAAACAGCATGGGATTCTACTCTTTTCCCCATAGTTCTCCTTAGGGTAACGGGAGGACACAAACTAGCATCCTCCCATTACACTGTAGCTCGCGGTATACTGAGACGCCACAGTACACCGCAAGCTACTGCTCGCGGTATACTGAGACGTCGCAGCTGAAGCGGATCCAGACACAATTATGTCTGGATCCGCCCAGCTGCATGACTGACAGGTGGCTCTCCCTATCTAGAGGCAGAGCCAGCTGTACCTGCCCCCTCCCCCGTCCGATCCGCCAGTCAGAGCTGGTGGATCGGAGCGGGGAGGGGGGGATCTAACCCCTCCCCTGTCACGGCAGAGAGCTGTGACAGGAACGAGAGGTGAGCGAACGCCGGTATATGTTCGCTCACTTCTCGATCTACTGAGCCGACCTGTGACAGCCGCATTGTCACAGGTCGGCTAGAACTATGAGGTGAGTAAAGGAGAACTATGAGGTGAGTGCTTTTCAAAGTTTTCCTTTAAAGTTAATACCCAACCCTTATTAAGAGAGCCCACAAATAGCCATCTGCACCTAGGAGAATTAGTATACTGTAGGGTATATTAGTATATTATTCAGGTTCTAACATTCAACCTGAACCCAGCCTGTTTACTGTTTGGTGAATTGCCAACCTGGACAACTTGGGCCAGTGTGCTTGTCCGACCAAAAACCAGCCAGTGATCAGGGGTTACATCATTGGGTATGATCATATTTGGTCAATAATGTCGCCTTTGATTCCCAGCTGGTTTGTTTACCAATAGAAGCTGGAGATTCTGATGAGCAAACTGGCCTAAGTTGTCTGGTTCAAAAATTCACTGAATGGTGAACAGAATGGGTTCAATTTGAACACGAGAACCTGAAGCTTATTCATGGGGCTATCCCTTCCATTTGCTTGCAGCCTCTTCCTTGGACGTGGTGTTAAGTAAAGTCCCTGTTTTTGTGGTCAAGCACCAAAAAGTTGAAGGGCTCCTTGAATGGAATAAATTGATGCTAAACTTGCTACCTCTACCATCTCAGGAAATGATGTATATTCTCCTTTATACTCCTTGAACTACCCCCCCTTGATAGACAAGATAATAAGAGAACTGGAACTGTGAGGGATTCTCCCCTTTCACTCTTTGGGAGAATCCACTTGATAAAAATGATTAGCTTTGCCAAATGCCTCTATCCTGTGCAAACCCTTCCTCTGCTACTGAATAGTGTGGGCATCAAACAACTAATGAGAGTGACGTCACAATTCATTTGGCAATCTAAAAGGCAGAGGATTTCTTTCAAGAAGTTGTGGTTCCTGAAGGGCGAGGGGGGACTAACTTCACAAATATAAAATTTTATAATATAGCATGTTTGCTTAGACATGCGTTAGACTGGTTATCCGATAGTTCTGTGTATTCCAATACCTACCTGGAAGCAGAACTAATAGCACCATGGGATTTAAGAGCAATCCTCCTTTGTAGGATCCCCTGCTACCCCCTGCTATTTAGAGACACCATCAGTGCATGGCGAGAAACTTGGAAAGCACTACAACTTTCCTCGTATATGCCGTCCAATTTCCCAATCTTGGGAAATCCGATGTTCTCGCAAGGTATTGATTACGCAGCTTTTCATAAATGGAAAGAGAAGGGCTTACATTGTTAGAAACAGCTATACCATCCAAGTACCTACCAACCACTCTCTTTTCAGGACTTGATATTAAAATTCTGCATCCTTGCAAATTACTTTCTACACTATTTGCAACTTAAATCTGCTTGGAACAATTATCGGGGCACACACAAAGTGTTTGCATGCTAGCAGTAGATATAAGCAAAAAAAACGGAGGGTTTAGAACCCCTTTAAGGTCTGTTATTACGAATGAAACATGGAGGGAGACCCAATTAAGATCATTCATAGGGCCTATGTCCAGTTTTTTTGTCCTATTGATGCTGCTCCCACAAATTCTTCAACATGGCCATTAATCTCCATATGTCCAAAGTGTGGACACCACAGACCAACACTTCATCATTGTTTATGGAGCTGTTCCTTAATATCCGACTTCTAGAAACAGACTCTTATATACATCAAATCCATTCTCTCCTGGCAACCAGACCTAAACCCTGCCCTTTGTTTATTTAGTTTCCTTGAACCTTCGAGAGGAGTTCAGGGACCCTTGTGATGAAAGGGCACAGACTGGGTTCACATATGCCTCTTAACGATGAGACGGTGTATAATGCGGCAATGGAACTCCCCAATGGCTCCAACGATTCAGTAAATTATTAAAGATTCTAAACTTCTGTTCTGTAAAGAGAAGCTGGAAGCAGAGATGCATAAAGATGCCCGTTCTACACCTTTCCTTTCTAGATGGTGGTATTTTATTAGTAGATCTTACTCAGAAATTAATACATTATAAAGCCCTTCCGATACACTAAATGGTACCTGAAAAAACTATGTGTCAAATGCCTTGGGGATTCTGCAGGTAGGCCTTGATTGAAAGCATCATTTAGCGAGCAGCTTACAAAAACTTGGCTACTGATTGTTTGCAATATGAAGGTGAATACCTCTAGGTGGTGACTTGCTCAATGTGGTTACGTGGATCATTAATATTCTTTATGGTTTGTCATGAATGTGATCTGTATTGCATTATTTACCTGTTTTCTGAAGTGATGATGCATGTTTATACTATTGTAAAATTATCGAAATGTTAATAAAATATTTTGGAAAAAAAAGCACCCTGTATATTATTAAGCCTAAAGGGACTCAATACCCAAGCATTCTACTAACACAAAGAAGGTTGGCTTGTATGTCAGCGAAGTCTCTGCATTCAACACATCAGGGCTTAAAACTTCAGGCCCTGAGCTACTAGCCAGGCTTTAAGAGTTACTCGTCACCAGCTGCCCCACCTAACCGCTACCCTGCCCCAGCCTTAACTCCGCCAGGTCAGTGGTGTGACGCAAAGTACAGAGATCAGTAACAACACAGAGTGCAGAGATCAGTGGTATAATGTAGAGTACAGAGGCCAGCTGTGTGACGCACAGTACAGAGGTCAGTAATGTAACGCTCAGTGCAAAAGTCAGTAATGTAACGCACAGTACAGAGGTCAGTAATGTAACACATAGTGCAGAGGTCAGCAGTACAGAGGTCAGTAATGTAATGCACAGTACAGAGGTCAGTAATGTAACACATAGTGTAGAAGTCAGCAGTACAGAGGTCAGTAATGTAATGCACAGTACAGAGGTCAGTAATATAATTCACATTACAGAGGTCAGTAATATAATGCACAGTACAGAGGTCAGTAATGTAATGCACAGTGCAGAGTTCAGCAGTACAGAGGTCAGCAATGTAACGCACAGTGCAAAGGTCAGCAGTACAGAGGTCAGTAATGTAACGCACAGAGGTCAGCGGTGTATGGCAGAAAGAACAGGGACATACACTGCACTTATCTGATCTGATTGGTGCCCTCTTCCTCTCCTGGTGCTGGTGGGGGGCATGGGGGTAAAGAGATGAATCATCCATGTTCAGAGCTGAAGCCTCCCTTCAGGTCCCACGCTGCAAAAACCTTCCAGCTGGCCAATAGCAGCTGCAGTCTTCCTCTCAGCCTATGAAAACTGAGGTGGGCGGAGTGAAGGGAAGACAGCCAAACTGATTCTTCTCCTCCTCGGCCGCTCTGTAGCTGCAGCGGCCGAGGAGGAGAATAATCAGTTTGGCTGTCTTCCCTTCACTCTGGCCGGAGAAGTGAAAACTGAAGAGAGCGACTTGCCCCCACGCAATTTTCACTCGCCAATTGCGAGGGGGCGAGTGGAAATTTTGAGCCCTGCAGCACATCATTTATCTGTAGTCTCTCCCTTTTCTTACCACATTAGCAGGACATGAGACTAGTGGTTGAAAGGCGAGTTATGTAAACAATAATTTAAGAAACATTACTTATCAACATACTAATTTCTGACTAAACAACCCTAAACAGTCCATTAAAAAAACATGTCCTATTTTGTTTACACAAACCCCTTTAGTGCAGATATATATATTTTTTTTATTAGAGAACACTGCTGCTTTTTGAGATGCATCAAAAATCAGTATTACATACATATCACATAGGTGCTCAATACACATGTGGAGAGGGAATACTTTTTGAATCTCATTTTTATTTTAATTCCATCTTGCTAGCACAAAGAGGTATGAGAGATTTCATGAAACATTAATGCTATTAACTGCAGTCTACCTTTTCTCTCTCCTTTCCATGTGATATAAAAAATGTATTTGCACTGAGCAATGTCTGCCATGTTTTTCCCTTAAGCCCCCAGGGAGCATCGTAAGGTGTGTTCATAAGCCTAGCATGATACAGCTCACAGCCACAGGATAAGTAAATGGAAAAAAACCTGCTTGATTGATAAAACATTTGAAATATTAAATGTGTGTTCACTGGAAACATTGCAAGACACAGTGTAGCCATAAGAAATACAGTAGGTGCATGCACATTTATTTCTGTTACACTGTGGACAGATCATAGTTAGGAACAGATGAATCAAACAAGAGAGAAAAGCAAAGTGTGGCACTGATGTTGCTCAAAAGCAGAAACACATTAAAAAATACATATCCAGTCTGCAGCTGAGATGAACTGCTGAGAGGTAATCAAAGAAAATGAAATATAAAGCGTACTTGTTTTTTGTGTGATAGTGCATGAGATAGATACACTATTTTCTGGAGAGAACATGTTAGGATAGAAGTAGAGATTATGTATTTATAAACAGAGTGTAGGGCAGTTAAAGTCAATTAAAAAATTATCTGTAAATTTGCAAATCATTGGTAAGACAGATCATTCATAAATGTGCATAATGTATTATGTCCAATGGGCATACCGTGTATTCTCCTGTGATTCCCAGCAGCTCTCCCAACCCCCCCAGTGCCTTCACTAACCTATCTTACAACCAGTACAGGCCCCCTTTGTTGCAATGCATTGCAGCAACACCTAACCAGTGGAATTTATCTGTCAAGGAGCAAAACATTGAGGATACACAAAGATTACAGCTTAGTCAAATTAATGGGGACAATCTACAATTTTTGTTTAAAGCACTGAAACAGTGTTCACTGCCTTGGTGAATATAACCTGCAAGGACTTTTTCTGGTTGGCCCCGAATCATGGATGGTTTAATGCTGCCAATGTCAGCTGAGCCTGTTCCTCTTAAAATCATTTAAAAAAATATATATTTCCTGACACCAACATGGCAGCATATGAATAGGTTTAGCCCCACCCCTTACTCAATCACAGGACCAGTTATACTATGGATTAAAACACGCGTCTGGCCTGCCAAACAGGTTCAGCCTCTCCTTGTTGTCATGTTCCCTTTGTTCAGGTGGCTAAATGCTATTTTATAAGGAAAGCCTCCCCCCATATCTTCAGAATTTGATGTGCAGGAAATGGTCTCTTGGGGTTCCTTTCATATTCGGATACTTCCTCCATTATGGCAGTATGCTGAAGACACCTGCTTGGCCTTCTGGTCTTCTGACTCTGAAGAAACCATGACTCAGCTGCATGATCAGGAACTATGGTTGTACTGAAATGATCAGATGGACAAGTACATTCCATTTTCTTTCAATTAGTTGAAGTAGTGAATGTGCTACTATTTAATATGGCTTTGC
The DNA here is from genome assembly GCF_000935625.1 of Nanorana parkeri. Lineage (NCBI taxonomy): Eukaryota > Metazoa > Chordata > Amphibia > Anura > Dicroglossidae > Nanorana > Nanorana parkeri. The sequence goes on along the minus strand of NW_017307590.1, from coordinate 156,391 downwards.
AGTCCTGCTTTGCTCTGGCTGAATCTTCTTTGAATATATCTTATTATGCCTGTAGATCTATTCAGTTTTCCATGTGTGCTTAAACCTTAAAGTTGCATTGCAAGGAAGTATGTGATTCTGTGGTGCTGCTAATGCCTTAGCTGAATCTTGCAGGTTTTTCCCTAAAAATCCATTAGTTTGCTTGTGGTGCTTTAACCCTGCAGGTGCTGAGTGAAGGCTGTTATCTTGTATCTCTGCTACGAAAGCTTTAGCTGGATCTTACAGAAATCTACTGTTTGCTAACTGCGTCAGCTTCAAAGCTTCAATTTTGTGCCTTCACTCTCTGGGAGCCTTTCATGCGGGTATGTTTGTTTCCACCTATGGTTCCTCAGTGCTGTTAATATTTAAATATAACTTATGGAGTTGTTGCTTCATTTACAGACTCATTCTGCCTGTTATACTGTAATCCTATCATTGCTCCATTTATACAGCATTGTGGTTAAGGTCTAGCAGGTTCTTATAGGTCCTGTTATGCTATAACCCTTCATTGCCCCATAAGTGAGTGTGTGGCTACCATGTATACAGCATTATTAGTGTCCAGCTGGTTCTGACAGGTACTATTTAATCATATCAATCCTCTTCAGCAAAGGTTGGACCATGTGTTCAATTCCCAGATGGCATTACCCCCTTTGCCCAAGAGACCGGCTACATTCTATAAGGTGAGGGACAGGTAGGTATTAAAAAATTTAAAATAAAAGAGTGCACATGCAATGGCAAAATTAAATTTAAATATGTTCAACCCTATTGTCAGCACTGTTCCTCAGAGTGCATATGCTGGGGTTAATAGATTGTAAATGTCTCCAGCCCTTTGCCACCACTGCTTCTCAGAGTGCACATGCATGGATTTCTGGATTATAAGTCTCTCCATCCCTATTGATAGCACTGCTCCCCAAGGACAGAGTAAGCTGCTCCGTTTGGGATGAAAGGTCCTCTTCAAGCTGTGATAAAGCTGCTACACATGCAAGATCCTGCTACTAGGATTAATGTATCTGAATGCAGCACAAGAATTGTACAACCTTTTGAGCAATGCTGGGACTGCAATCATCTGGCAATATGCTGTGCCAAGTTTCTCCTGCAGGGGCAGCAGTAAATAAAGAGACAGAAAGGTGGAGGTCTAAAGTCTTAAATAGGGATGAGCTTCGTGCTGTTGCCTTAAGCAGTTGTTTAATAGATTAAAGGAAAACCAATTACCTTCAATTGAAATGTCATTTGTTTTTCTTTTTAAATGTCACTTTTTGCTGCAGCAGTGCAGCAGGTTATATACATCCTACAGATCCACCACTTCACAGGCAGGTTATGGGGACCCCCCAGGCACAATATTTGAAGGAATTTTTCATTTTTACTCTTACCCTGTAAATCATGTAAAAATCACTGTTCCTTTAAAAAATATTTTTTTAGGTTTTTTTTGTTTTAAATTTCATTGATTCCTGTCATTCAGGGCACTACCCGGATCCCCATACACTTTTTATGGCCAATAAATTGCATATAAGGCTTCAAAATGGGGACCTTTAATTTTCTGAGTTCTACCCCCTTGCATACATACTTGCATTGAGTTCTAAGTTCGAGTTAGAACTTTTTCCATGTTCGAAAGTTCAAGTTAGAACCGAACACGGGGGTGTTCGGCTCATCACTAGTCTTAAACAGCGGTGAAGTACTTTATGAACTGTCAATTACTAACCCTGTCAAGCAGCTGCATCCACCACAAATTCTCCTCTAGCCCTAAGACAGTCAATTACAGAGCATTGCCAGCATACATCTTAGGTGATAATTCACTGGCAAGGATTCCGTTGCCGTGGGCCTTTAGTCATCACCTAATCAGGGCAGTTAAAAAGGGCCATATGCCGGCAGAAAAATGTATCCATTCAAGATGAGGTTTGTGGCTACATCTTATCCTCATCGATGCAACAGTCATCTGGTTGGTTAGGACACCCTTTATGGGTAAATAAAGTGTATATCTTTTTCTGGCGCACCTGTAGGGCAGTAATGGCTCTTACTTGCTAGGGCAATGCATACTTGGCCAAAGAGCACAGAAGCAGACCTTTTAGCTGGCAACGAGGTCTCAGGGGCATGGTCATTTCTGAACGAAATGAAGCAGCAAGTGACTTTATAGTAAAACTGCTATGGATATGCTGTGTTGCTCATCCGGGACTGCAGCTACCTTGTGTTGGTATAGATCCTGCCACACACAACAATATCTAAAGTCACAGGGGATGGAAGAATTCACAATCAGCTTTTCTTTATTTGAACAAACCAAGATCACTCCCTCGCAAGAGAAACAAAAGTCCTTTTGAGGGTTCCTCTTCTTGGTTTTATGTTTAGATAAAACACTGAGATCTTGAGGAATGCTGAATTGAGTTTTACTTGCTTAGAATGGTGTTATGAATATGGCTTTTTAAAGAAAACAGAAAAGAACATCCTGTGTTTCATAGATAAGCATGCACATAGAGACTAGAATTGCACTACAGCACCATCTACAGCTCAAAGTACATTAGTACAAAATTGACCAGTAGGTCCCAGGTTGTGGGAGCTTATGCAAGTTTGAGCATATCCTATTCAGGATCCATGGGTCCTGTTAAAAATTCAAGATGAACACTCAAGCTTTTCTTCTCATCTTCCAGTCAGTTACATTCCCATCAGAATTCCTTGGTGTAAGCAAGGCTCTAGGTTCTATGCACACATATCCAAATGGTGTCTCGTAATCTTTCCAGTCCAGAAATGTCAAGCTTTTTAGCCTATTTTTTCCTATTGGGAAACCAGGAGACTTAAAATTAGTCTTGATTTTGAATGCTTGGAACAGAGGGATCGGGATCCAGATCTTGCATATAGGATCTCTGTATTCAATTGCTTAGGCCATCAACAGGCTATAGGATGTTGTGCCTGGTAGAGGTGTATTCACATTCCTGTACTTTCTCAAATGTCTTGCTTGCATTCCAAAGTTCCCCTTTCAGTTTGTTTATCTGCCCTTTGGCCTCGCCACAGCCCTAGATCATTTTCCAAATATTACATCCATATATTTAACAAGGCTTCAAGTATTTCACTATTTGCGGCAACATCTTGCTGATACTTCAGCATGTTTATACTCTGGCAATCCACAGGAGCATCTGAAGTTAGGCTCTGATCAAATTTAACAGGGTTTCCCAACAGGGAAAGCCAAGCAATGCCAACACAATGGATGCTGTTTTGTTTGAGACAGATAAAGTCTATATCCTACTCATTGGCGTCTCAAGTTGACAGAATCAATTCAGATAGTGAAATTAGACTTATTGGAGGCTGAGGGCCTTCCAACAGGATTCTTCAGTTGATAGAGAAAATATTCCCTGTGCAGCAGGATCAGGGTGATTCCAAATATGAGATTCTTTGTTTGTGGCTAAGGCCAGCAAGCCTATTTCAACTGTCAGCATTAATGTCCCTATCCAGTGATAGCATCAATAACAGATTTGTATGTGCTAATCACTTCAACAACCTCTTAGTCCAAGGCAAGTTACAGTCCAATGGGGGAAGAAATCTCCAGCATCTTGGAGTTCAGAGAGCCTTTCAGATCCATTGACCCTCCATATTGATTCATTGAACAACAGGATGATGTTTTTACATAGAGTCAGTGTCACATTGGAGGAAGGAAGTGCTCACTGCTGATGAAAGTACTGCCAATAATGAATTCAGCGCTGAACTCCCCAGAATTTCGTGGCTGACACTATAAGCCACAAAGCCTTTGGACAACAATTAATGTTTTCTTATGCATCAGTTTCCTGTGGATCAGCAGCAAGTGGGTTATCCAGATCTCAACTTGATGGTAATCCCTAAGAGCAGAGAGTGCACACACTCCTTTTTAAGAGTGAGTTTTCAAATGGCAGGTGTATTGGATATTTGAATGCTTATATGTTTCCTTCAGTCCTACTGGTTTCAGGCTCTTAAATATGGCTTTTAATTATCCAGGTAGGTGGATGGCAATCATATGATTTTGGGCAATCCATCCAAGGTTCTCTCTCTTGTAAGCTCTGACCCTGGATCTTCTACTCATCCTAAAAATCCAGACCTTCTACAGTAGATCCAAACACATCCAAATTTACCCTAAGCGGCTCGGAGGCTGGAAGTCAAGACTGGCTTGCCTGGATTATTAATCTTCAGTCAGATCTTCAGTTTTTTATGCTAGAGCACCTACTAAATGTCATATACTCTACAGTGTGGAATAATAAATTCATAGACTTTGCAAGCTCAAAGGGTTTTGATTCTCTTCCCCTTGCCATGACAAATATATTAGACTTTCTTTAGGAAAGCAATATGTACTTAGGTGTCAGTACCCTCTAGGCTGCAAACCATCTTATTGCTACCATTTCACAGACAGTATAATCCTCCATCTCTCTCCCAGCATCATCCAAAGGTTGGAGGATCATTCCATCTAAGTAGGACATAAATGTTGCCAATACTCAAGAATAAAGTTTTGTTTCAGCTCATGCCTAAATGTGGCTGCTATGATGATGAAGTAGTACATTGAGGTTACCTCTTCTTCTTTCAGTTCGATCCGTTCATCTTTCTGGCGGTATCAGAAAGGGGCTCTCTTCATCCAATAGGTCACATGGATTGTGGCTGGTCAAGCAGATGCATTCACTTTACTGAAGGATTTCATCCTTATGGATAGATTTAGTGGTCATAATGAATCCATACTCCAGAGTCATACTGGAAGGCAGTAACCTATTATATGTTCCTGTCCCATTAAAGGGTCTATCCAGGAGTCTTGTCCATGGTGAAGTTTGGTTCTGAATGTGTTTAAAAATTGTGTAAATAGATACATATCTGAACTTTAACCTCCTTTTGTTTTTGCTTGCTATGTCCCATTTCTATGTTGCCATGTTGGTGTCAGGAAAACAGAAAATTGAATACTTTTTGGGGGGAACTTTTTTAAAAAAGTTTGTGAGGCTTTACAAGAACAGGTCCAAGATAGTTGAAAGGCAATTCTGTAACTCTCAGGAGTCATTTCAAGCAAATTGCACCCTTAGAAACCAGATTAATTTCACCTTTCCCATCATCTTGAATGCATTTTGCTGAAATCATTGCAATTTGCAGAAATCTCCAAAATGGTGCTAATTTTTTTAGTTTAGTTTAATTTTGCTTAAACCTAATATCTAACAAAGAACACAGTATTTTTTAAAGCTTTAAAGCACAACAGATTCAGCTAACCAGGGGCACCTATACATTTACTGTCATGGCTGAACAGAAAAGCATTAAGCATTATGATAAAGCAATGAAGGAGAGATATGGAAATGTAATAAACTAAACATAAAACTAAGCAGAGTAAAAATTTTTACCCCGTGTCGTCCACCCATCGTAAAAATATGGGCAGACATCGGATCCTGCCCGATGGGTGGATGTACATGTACGTGATTTTTTTTCTGCAGGCACGAGCAGAATCCCGCCGGTAAGGTAAACAGCCATTACCAGCTGTTTCATACAAGCGTTATAGAGCCAGCCGATCACTTGTATAAACCTGCATTGTGCGGCACCATCCCCCCCTGCTGCCACGTCCCCCCTCCATTGACGCTGCTGGTTATCCCGGGTACCACCTGTGGTGCCCACAACCAAGAACACCAGCACAGCAGCTGCTAGTAGAGAGAGGGAAGAGAGAGCATTTCAACCACCTCTGGTCTCTCAACCACCTCTGGTCTCTCCTTGTGTCTAAAGACATAATGTTTATTACATCACTTCTGCCATTAGATGTAATTGTTCTGGCTGCTAGCCAGAGAAGAAGCTGGTGAAGCAGTTCTCTGCCTCATCAGTTTCTTTGGGGGTCCTGAGGTGACAGGGGTCTTGGGTTCTCCTGATGTCTCCATAAAGAGGTCCTGTCATTGTGTATTGGCTATCACATAGGGAGCTTTTTATCCCCCTATGTGATAGCAATCAAGTGAAGTGTAAAAAAAAAAAAAGGAAGTAAAAACAAGTTTAAAAAAAAATGTAAAGTCTCATATTTATAAAAAAAACACCAGAAAAAGTTTTAAGTCCCCCACCCCGCGTGCATGCCGTTAGAAATGTAAATATGCATCAGGTGCGCATATTGCCTCCCTATCATCCCCTCGAGACATAGGCCACAATATTAAGAGGATCAACCAAGGTCCTAGCAGATCTAAGAGCCTTTCCAATAGCAGATGTGTGAGAGCTGTGCAGCTACTCCCTCCCAAGTCTTATGGATTTTCCAATTCAGCTTGTGCCTGTTTTCACACAAATGGCTGTAATAAGGAATCTAGTGTTCTAAAACAATTTAATGATAAGCCTTTGGAGCAGTGGAATAACATATACAATTTTTTTTAGAAAGGAGTATCATTTTAATTAACTTTATTCTCTTAGCCACTCTGTTAGGAAGTCTGCACTACACAGGTATCTTAGCTTTGATGTAAAATAATGGGTTTATATTCAATTGGGCAAAGTCAGATACATGCTTAGGAATGTTAATACCCAGGTATCTAACCCCAAATGATCTCTGCATGGGACGGAAGGCTTTATCTCCGCTAGGGGGTTTATGGTCAAAAGATAGAATTTGGAATTATGTCCAGTTAACCTATAATTCAGTATACGCATTAAAGTTGATGATCTCTTTAGGGCAGCAATAAGAGAGGGGGCAGATTCTGCCAGGTGCAGAACCATATCAACAAAGTAAAATCCTATTTTCTCAACATGTCAACCCACTTGAAGGCCCAGGACATTTGGATGACTTCTGAACTTGGTCACCAGAGGCTATGGATAGAGGGAAAGCCTCAGAAGTCCATTAATTTCCCCCAATCTAGCAAGTGTGTTGGAGTACAGAATTTGCATCCATTTTACAAAGACAGTATGGAACGCAAATCTCTGAAGCATTTGCCACAGGCAGTCCTACTCCATAGAGGTAAATGCATTAGCTGCATAAAGAATTAACACATCAAGACCCTTGAACCGACTTTGTCATGAATAGTATGTAAGCTCATGGAAAGGGTGCCATATTCTTTCTTATTCTGGGAGATGTATTCTTTGTTATTTTGGCATATAACCAGTTTGGTTTGGGTTTATAATAGTTTAAATCCTTGGTTCTCAACTGGTGGGTCGTGACCCAAAAGTGGGTCGCGACTCCGTGTTCAGTGGGTCATGGCATGCCTTCCTCTTTTATAGGTGAGTGGCTTCTCAGCCTCCTCATAGCGCAGCACTGTCAGTTGTCCCGCCAAGCAGCCATTCAAAATTTGCTGCCCAGCACCGAGTGTCAGCAGGAGGTAGGGTGGGAAGGGGGTAAGGCCGTGAGGGAGCTCCATCCATATATATTGCTTACAGCCCCTTCGCATGTCCTGTAGAGGTGCCTGGACTGGAGTGACCAATTGAAGAAATGTCACCAGCACACCAAAAATCCTTTCAGGAACCATGTTTTCATTTAAAAAGAACCATGTCAAATAAAAACAAGTGCTTTCGGGGCTACGCAGTGTCCCCTTATCAGGCTTAACATTGACAAAGGTGTAAACAAAAATGTGAGCTTATATACACAAAAAAAGCTCACATTTTTGTGTACACCTTTGTCAATGTTAAGCCTGATGAAGGGCCCCTATGTGACCCCGAAAGCGCTTGTTTTTACTTGACATGGTTCTTATTAAATGAACACGTGGACATTTGGGCGGGCAAGTCACCAAGGCTGGCATATAGTGTATTGACTCGAGCTAAGGATGAGGGGGGCTTGGCCCTGCCTAATCTAAAGCTCTACTATTGCGCTACACTTCTCTCCCAGGTTCTTGATCGGCGATATGAGGGCGCCCATAAATCTTGGGTCTCTTTAGAAGCGCTTATTTCTCTGGCACTCCCTTTCTCTATTCCTTGGCTTTCCCCTGCTCACCGCTCTCTATCTTCTTCTCTTCCCTTTAACATCCCACCCCTTCTGAAGGTCTGGGACGTACTAGTTAAGACAATCCGTCTGTCCTCATTGGTGGGCCCTATGACACCTATAATGGGAAATCCCCTCCCGGTTGTATTTCTTCTCATTTCCTTTGCTGGTCGGCCAAAGAACCGTCGCCGATAGTGGAGGCCCTCATGAAGACGGCCCTGAAACCCTTGAATGCTCTGCTAGAAAACTATCCGAATAACCCCGGCTCTTGGCTACTATATTTTCAACTTTCTATAGTTAATTGGGGGGCCGGGCTGTTTTACATCGCCTGCTCTCCTGGTTCGAATCACTTTGTGGCCTTGAGGAAGCACCTTCTCATACCATCTCCCTGATATACCGCCAGTTGATTGCGGTAAAATCGCAGGACCACCCCCTGTATATATCCAGGTAGGAGAGAGACCTAGGCTCTGATCTTACTGACGAGGAAGTCCGTACATCGTTCCGGCTAACCCATAAGCTCTCCATTGCTTGTTCGGCTCAGGACAAGGGCTATAAAATTCTAACTCGCTGGTACCGATGCCTGGCCCGCTTACACAGGATATTCCCCGATAGGCCAGCACATTGCTGGCGATGTTTGATTGCAGAAGGCACGTACCTTCATACTTGGTGGAGCTGCCCGGTATTATTACCTTTCTGGTGCCGTGTTTTTGACATCTACAATCAAGTCATGGGAACGTCCCTGGTCCCATCCCCCAAAGTAGCCCTTTTGTCTGTCTTGCCTGGCTCCTTGGCCTCGGTCAAGACAGACCTGCTCCGATTTTTTGTGGCTCGGACAATTATCCCTCGACACTGGAACACCGTGATACCCCCGACCGTGCGGGACTGGATTGCTGAACTGTGCCTGATCATGCGCTATGAAGAGCTGACGGCTTCTTTGGGGGACGGTCAACCTCAATGCGCAACTTTATGGGCCCCTTGGGTTTTATATATGGATTCTGCGGCATTCCTCGCATTGTAAAACGCGAGAAATCCCTCTGTAGAAATATGGCCTGCGACCTGTTTTTACTGTAATTAACAGATCCATAGCTTGGATTGTTCGGGCTGCTGGGGTCCGAGGAGCCATTCTTTCTTTTTTCCCTCCCTTTTTGTTCTTTCTTTTTTCTCTCTAATTTCTCAGTTAGTTTTCTCTCTTACTTTTGGTCTTCCCCCCTTTCCTTTTTTTTTTTCTCCCCATATTGTTGTCTTCCCCCTTCTTCTTGTCATGTCTTTTGGGTTTGTGTACTCTTTGTATGTCTCCCCCTGCCGTATGTCTGTCTGAGTACTGTCTACCACTAGGGGATACAACATGGTCTTTTATTTCAACTCTTATATTACTGGTATGAGGCCTAATCTACAGGTGCCATGGCTCAAAACCACTTTAGGAACCCACCCATAGGCCCTATACTTCATTGTCCCCTAAGGGCATGTGATTGTCCCTAATGGAATGTGTGACTCTTTAATATCAATGCCTCGTACTTGATCAGGTTCTATTAACATCTGTACCGTGTTGCCCCCTACTCTTTCTACTGTTTGTATTTTTTGTACTGAAAATCTAATAAAAACTGATTGAATTTAAATGAACACATTGTTATCCTGAAATGATTTTTGGTGTGCTAGTGACATTTCTTTAATTGATTCCTGTAACCAGCGGTGCAATCCACAGTCACTATAAGCACCCTCCCCTATCATTGGGGCATCTGGTAAGTAGTGCAACAAGTTTCTTTCTATATTCTGCTGGAGTGAGGTCACATTCTGGCTCCCAAAACCTCTACAGGGTGCATAAGGGAGCTGTACCAGCAATGCAGATATGGATGGAGCTCCATGGACAGCACAGCAGCCCACACTGGACCCCCCAGGCTGAGGATCCACTCCAGTTCTCCCCAGGCTGAGGATCCACTCCAGTTCTCATAATGTAGGGAGAACTGGACCCAGTTACACATAATGTAGGGAGAACTGGACCCAAGTTACACGCTCCTGTGCCGTGTAACTTGGGTCATGAATTACTGACCAAGGTTAAATGTGGGTCCTGAGGTTACAGAGGTTGAGAACCACTGGTTTAAATGACCTGATTCATAAGGAGTGAGAAATTCTAATATCCATTTGCAGGAGAGAAACTGGTCTATAAGATTCCAAGAGGTAGGGGGCTTTCTGTGGCTTCACAATAAGTACAAGCAGCACATCAGACAATGATCTGGGGTGTACTTGTACAGCTCAAGATGAGGAGGTAATGTCTCCAAAGGTACTATAGTATTCAACAGGCAGGCCACCAGTGACTGGGGCATTAGCTGTGGGGAATTTAGGAATGGAAGTTTGAATCCCATGTACGGTCAGATGCTTCGCCAGCAAGGAGAGTTGTTCAGTGGTGACTTGCATTATAAGAAGGAACAGTAAAGATAGGACCATTGTGTAGCACTGCAAAGCAGAAAGCAGACCCTGCACATGAAATTTACATGGCTGTCTCCATGTGCATATTTATATTTGTCTGTGTTTATCAAAAAGAAAACTGTTGAAAAGACTAAGAGGGTTATTCCCTAAAGAGCCGAAGGATCCAGCTGTAGCTTCAGTCGAACCAAAGGGCTGCTGTATGGGCTATTCGCAATAGCCCATACAGCAGACAAAGGCAGCCACGCCAAACACATATGATGAGCTATAGTGACAGCAGAAGCAGGGAAAATGGTCTGCCTTAGCAGACCGTTTTCCCGCAACTGACAATTGGGTGGAGCCAGCGTGTATGTCAGGTATACTGTTAAGGTATTCACTTTTTTTAAAGGTATGTTAAGGTATTCACTGTCTCTCTTTATTAATATATTTTTCTGTATATTTTTCTGCACCGTTTCTTTTATTAAAGAATGATTTTAAAATCGTTAAGCTTATCTCTACCTCTAAAAAGGAACTTGAAGTATCCTTGTCTCTGTGAAGAGTGCTACTGTATAGATAAACCTGTCATATTCCTGTCTAAGAGGACAGCAGTATCATAGGCTTTGTTTAAGTTTTCTGAAGTGTTGCAGCACTTGCTGAGATCAGTGCATACTTCTGTTAACGTACATGGTGGCAGTCAGCGTTTGGTGTGTAAAGGGTTAACTGTGGAGTTAACCAACCCTAGTGATAATCGCTCTCAGTCTGCTAGCCTGAGATTGTTGTCCTGCGAGCTGGGAAAACTCTGGGCAGGGTGAAGCTGAGAGTGGTCCTTGTGATGTCACGCTTGGTTCAGAACTGCGTATAGTCACATCTGATTGACATACAGTGATTTCAGGCCCGGCATATGTCACAGACTCCACGGTAAAAAAAATTCTTTACATTTTTTTATTTTCTTAACTCTTCTTAATTTTCCTCTTTTTTACATTTATTTAAATATTTTTTTTCTTTTGGTTACATTTTTTAATTCAGCTCGCTACCACGAAGGTAGCGAGCAGTATAGCCGGAGGCATTCGGCTATTCACTCACTGCTGTTCAGGACCTATAAGAATAGGCAGCGCAGCCGATCCATATGTTCAAACGGCTGAGTTGAACAGCTTCTGCACATTGGCTCAGCCGAGCATGCTGACCTGAATTTAGCCGATGTACAGCTGGAATCAGCTGTACAGAGCCGAAGTGATTAGCCGAATGCCGTTCAGCTCAGTTACCTTCGTGAAAAAAGACGACTTTCTGTGACTTCATCACCTGATGGATACATCAGCCGTTCATATGATACTGAGTATGCTCTAAAGTAAAAATCCTTTGATACAAAGAATCATTGCTGACATATTTCTACAGTATTGATAATGAGTCTCTATGACAGACTTTTTATTAACTCTTTTTTCGATCCAGGAACTGATCCACTGATTCGTTCTATAAAACACCATTTATTGTATAGTCAATTACTTACTTTTGGGTTGCCGGCTGAAATGTAATGTAGTGGATCTTGCATATGGATCATAGATATTAACCCAATATATGTATATCACTCCCCAAGGTGGACATTTTGGGTAATCCTTCAGGCGTGAATGGATGGTATGAATGACTTGACAACGTTGTCAATTTAAAAAAAAAGGTTTTTGGGATGTGGTACAATACAAATTGAGTGCTATTTCTATATTTAATAAATTAATTTTCAATTTTTCTATACGTGGTCTGGAGTAACTTCTTTTGGTTGGCACTTGGCAGACTTTCTTTTTTCTAAATTCCCAAGTGAGGCCCGTTGCTATGTATGCCCCTAAATACTTGAAATAAATAAATATGTGCTAAAATCCTCTACCAATGTGTAAATTTCGAGGATATAAAACCTCTACCCATCCCAATTATAATCAACCTATATATGTTAACAATTACTTATTAGACAGAGCTATATACTTCCCTACTAAAGTTGCAGGTCCGTCCAAATCTGAATGCACATATCTAAAAAGTATACAGAAAAAAACCCAATTATATCATTCAAAGTCTCATAATTAAATGTTATGCTTTTTCCCATATCAACAACAACGTCTTATATGTGACTCTTGTGTCTCTTGCTGTAACCCATAACAGCGAATTTCCCCATCTCCAAGTGCCCACAAATCATAACAAGGGAAGGTACTTCATAATGTATTAAGCTTCAATACATTTAAATACTATAATTAAAAGTTACACTTACACCCAGGAGTGCTATCCCAGTACCAGCTAATGAGTTCAGTCCTCACACTGCCTGGTCTTCCAAGAGTGGAGTGATATGGACCATTTCCTTGCCAGCCATGCTGTGTGCAGAATGTAGCCATCTGGCTACTGTCACTTAACGGCAATATTTTTTTTTCCCTAAATGTCACTTTTGCTGAAGTACATCTACTGGTGCACAAACAGGTTCAGGGCACTCTCAAAGCATGTTATTTAAAAGGGATTGTTTATTTTAATGTTGCCTTTTGTTGCCACATTAAAAGACTCCCTGCTAAACAGCATTTTTTAATATTGTTTTTGGTATATGTCCCTATGGCAGTGCCTGGCTACTCATGCACTTAAAAAAAAAAAAAAAACTTGACAATTGGCCTTAAGAAATGCCCCAAAAATAACAGGATTTGGCTCCCAAAGACTTCAATTTGGAGTGGGGATTATGTGGGCTAAGCGGAGTTCCCGCTTGGTTTGGGGAACATACAGTGAACATAACTTTGCTCAGTTCACTTATCCCTATTTGTGGCACGGATCGTGCAGAGCATCACTTGTGCATTTATTTGTATATCTATTTTAGATATAGTACATCCATTTTATACAGTAAGTTAACAAATAAGGGTTTATTTACTAAATGCAAATAGGCTGTTCACTTTGCAAGGGCATTTGCACTTAGATTAGTGAATGAGGGGAATCTCTACTGACTTCCATTACCCAATCATGTGTAAGGAAAAATGTGTATTTGCAGATCGATGGGGATTCTTTGAAAAGTGAAATTTCAGCACATTTACCAAGCTAAGGGGGACTTCCCCTGCAATGTGAAGATTCCCTTGCAAGGTGAACAGCCTATTTGCATTTAGTAAATCAAACCCATAGAGCACAGAGTTTACTCAATGTCATGCACATAGGTTGTTTCTGTTCCTTGAATTTCAGTAAAGGCACTTAATATGAGAGCAAAAAGGTTATAAAGGATAATCTGTATAACAAAATAGGCTTTTACAACGTGAAAATAAATAGATCATATTATATTCTATATAATAAGCCAAGAGTGAAAGAGAAAAATGTAAATCACTAATAGATGTTAAACAAAATACATTTGTTTAAAAGCACACCTGCCTTTAATTTGTGTAGAAATATTTCAAAAGCAGCAGTTACTTATGCAAAAGAAAAATAATAATTCTGGACTAGTGTAAAATTCAATAAAAAAAATTATAAGTTTGAACAAGCTCAACCCAGTTTTCCTTGAAATAGGGAGACCTTCATTTGACTTTTTTTGCCAGAGTAATCAAAATGAAGCTGGCAGCAGAGTAAAAATAAAACATAATGAACATTATTAAACATAAAATGAAAATGTTGTATCTATTAGCATATATTTATGTGCAAAATGCTCATAAAATAATTTCTCCCAATTCCAAATTTTATTTTTGCTGAGCATTGGCAGTGTGATATTGTTTCTTGTGCCAGTGCCAATGAGTTCAAGGACTGCAATGCTTTTGAACAGTTCATTTCCAGCATAATTATCTTAATATCAAATAAAAATAAGGTAGACATTTCCACAACTTCTCATCCAACTATACTTTACAAGTCAACCTTCTCTATTTTGTATATATTTTTTAAGGGTATAGTTTCATATCCAGTTTAATTCTTATAGGTTTATTTATAAAGCAGTGAATGATATATTCAATAAACATTCAGTGTAGTTTTATCTTTCTGGTGCATGGGGTTTAAAGAGTACTTCCACTTTCAAAGGCAAATTTGGATAACATCAATTCCCATTAACATAGCATAAGCTAAAAAAATGCTTAATGCAATTTAATTTGTTTTTACTTGGATTAGGGGTTCAATGGTTACATTTTCTTCTAGCTTCTATTTCTTTGAAATTTAAGTAGGGGCTGTGAGGGGTCTAAGGTGACTTGCTCATTGTATGTTAATAAAGCTCTTATCAGATAAACACAATCCTCAAATTTCAGTCCAAAGTCTTTCTATAAGAACAGACCACTGTGAAAGGGCTAAGTAAAGCCTGAAATCAGCCATTTTGCTTGATTTAACAAAACATCTATAAAAGGTAAGAATTTTTTAAAGTTATTTTTCAGTATGCTGTTTGAATGGGAACACATAACGAACATATAGAGGGGTTTTCTCAAATTTGACTGCAAAAGTGGAAATACACTTTAAATTACAGTGAATGATTCACTTGCAGTGAATGTTTCATTCACTCCTTTATAAATGTTTAGTTGTTCAAAAAAGTTGATTGAAATGTACTTCTGTGTATGAAAATGTAAAATCATTTTAAAAAAGCACAAAAGGGGCGCCTTTCCTAGCGCAGATTTGTTTATTCCAATAAAATCATCAAGAATGTACTGACAAGTACTCACAATATAGAAGTAAAAACGACCTGCAGAACAGTAAAAACGGAGCAGTGCAAGGATCCGTGTAGAGCGTCCTGTATCAGAATCACTGTAGTGTCGACGCGTTCCCGGGGCACGTGATTTAACAAAACATGCCCCAGAAACGCGTGACTGTTTTGAGGCTGCGCCCTGCACATATGCTTAGCACTCCTTGCTTGTGAGGGATAAGGATTGCCCTTGGCGCTTCTAAATAACAAAAAACATTTGTAAAATAATTTAAGCTTATACACAATCACTTAAGAACATTATTTTATTCCAAAATGTTTAAAAACAAATAAGTTCTAAATAAAATGCAGAACCACTCACTAGTCCATGCAAATGGGGAAAGGTCTTTCTTAACACACACTGCTGGAAAGTAAGTCAAAAGATTTACCACCCTATGTGCAATACAAAAAGCTATTTCATTGGCATTTCTGACCACTAGTCATTTGCAATGGGTTCACAGCTACCAGGAAATAAATGTTTACAATGCAAATGTAAATTGTCTCCAATCTATAAATGTGTACTGTCTATTCACAAAGATGGAATTCCAGAGGGCTGCACAAGAAAACATTTTAAATCAAACAAAATGTAAAAGAAAAATATGTAAAGACTGCAACTCTGACAGGAAGTTAAACATTAGTTGGAACAATTGTATTCATTGTATCTTCTTTTAAAAAACAAAACACTAATTTGTATTCCTTGCTGGTGATAGAAATGCAAACTATCTGACAATTTCAATCATTTTTAATTGACTTGCAATTTCAAAAAAGCATCTAAAGGATGGGAGAAACAATTGATATATTCCCAGATAGCAAGGATAACTTGCCACAAACTTGTGGCAGGGTTAAATTGTAATTTTTGTTAACTTGCTGCACACATTCCTATTAAGTTGCAGACTTGCAGCACAAGTTCTGGTTGACACTTTTTGAATTTGTAGCAAATTTGCTTGGCAAGTCAACAGCAAGAGCTCTGCAAGTGTACAGCACTTTTGCAAAGCACGTTGATCTGGAGACTTGCAATGCAGACTTGCTGTAATTGTGCAACAAAATTGTGAAGCTTGGCAAGTCTGCAATAGTTTAGCAAGTCATTTTCAAACTTGCAGCTCAATTGCTTGCTATCCAGGTTGATGTTTATATGGCAGAGCTAGTGGTTAGTTGGAAAGGTCTGTTTGATTTTGCTATCTATTCTATTTCATTGAAATTAAAAATGATGTATTGTAAATACAGCATGATTGATGATTTCTTGAAAAATGTTCTACCAACCCCATATCACTTCACCATTCAGTATTTCCACACTTTGAGACTAGCATTTGCACACCATTAAGAATCCCTACTATTAGAGAAGCTTAGCATTTTGCTCCTGACAGCACATCCATAGGGACCACAAGGCATGGAAAATATCTACCTAAAACTGTATAGTTCCCACCAGTTATTGACATGTCAGACATTGTGACTCCTGCGCTTCCAGAATAGCTTATTTGTTCTGACCAATGAAGAGAGTTGATAGTATGAACATCTAGGAACACAATTTTAAAAAGGCACAAATGCCAAACCCCAATTTTTTAATTGCATTGGTTAAAGTATATGTCTAAATCCATAACTTTTTGTTATAATTTGGAATAGCACAGGAAATGGTTAAAACTATTATCACATTTATTTCCTCATCTATGCCTCATTTGAGAGACTTCCTTTTACTTCCGGTCTTGTAGACAAAACAGGGAGTGAGGATCTCTTCAAAAGATTTTACTCTATTTCTATTCTAGTGTCTTCTGGACAGAAGTAAAGCTTTTGTTTGTGAGTGCTTTGCCCAAATCCAGATAAAGTTTTGTGATTTAGCAATCTTATGTATGGACTATTTTCTCCTAATATGTGGGTTGGGGGATTGTAAATTAATTTGCTGTTTTGGGCAGTATAAACCCTATGGTGGCCAAGAAATATACAAAATATACTTAGTTGGGATCAAATCCGGTGGTCAAACAAGCCATTACTTTGTTGAGGTTGTACCATGAGGTCGGTGCATTATCTTCCTGGTTTTGTGAGTGATATAAAAGCTCGGTTTATCAACCTTTTGTCTGGCTAATATTTTTATCTAAATTGTAACCAAATGGGACCACTTCTCACACATTGATGGGAATGTCTTCTCTCTTGTTCTTCGTAAGACATTTTGAACCTAGACATTAAACACAACTATATGACAAAAAAATGCTCAATTTAGTGGTGTTTTGCTGTCCTTGGTAAATTCTGATCTTGGTTCAAAATCAAATACAAAATCTGCCTTCAAGGTAAGGCAAATTCATAAGCAGGTAATGATAGTCTACATTACACTAGCAAAGGAAAAATGCTAGTCCTTTTTTTCAGGAATGGTTGATATACAGCTGTGTGCAAAAGCATTGGCCCCCTTCCCGATTTTTCATTGTTTTGCACGTTTGTCACACTTTAATATTTCAGATCATCAAACAAATTTAAATATTAGTCAAAGATAATAAAAGTAAACACAACATACAGTTTTTAAAGGAAGGTTTTTATTATTAAGGGAAAACAAAATCCAAACCCACATGGCCCTGTGTGAAAAAGTGTTTGTCCCCCTCCCCTGTTAAAACATAACTTAACTCTGGTTTATCACACCTGAGTTCAATTTCTCTAGCCACACCCAGGCCTGATTACTGCCACACCTGTTCGCAATCAAGACATCACTTAAATAGGACTTGACTGACAAAGTGAAGTAGACCAAAAGATCCTCAAAAGCTACACATCATGCCATGATCCAAAGAAATCCAGGAACAAATGAGAAAGACAGTCATTGAGATCTTTCGGTCTGGAAAAGGTTATAAAGCCATTTCTAAAGCTTTGGAACTCCAGTAAACTACAGTGAGAGCCATTATCCTCAAATGGCGAAAACATGGAACAGTGGTGAACCTTCCCAAGAGTAGGCGGTCAACCAAAATTACCCCAAGACCGCAGCGAAGACTCATCCAAGAGGTCACAAAGGACCCCACAACAACATCCAAAGAACTGCAGGCCTCACTTGCCTCAGTTCAGGTCAGTGTTCATGACTCCACCATAAGAAAGAGACTGGGCAAAAAAGGCCTGCATGGCAGAGTTCCAAGACCAAAACCGCTGCTGAACAAAAAGAACATAAAAGCTTGTCCCCATTATGCCAGAAAACATCTTGATGATCCCCAAGACTTTTGGGAAAATACTCTGTGGACGAGACAAAAGTTGAACTTTTTGGAAGGTGTGTGTCCCATTACATCTGGCGTTAGAGTAACAACACATTTCAGAAAAAGAACATCATACCAACAGTAAAATATGGTGGTGGTAGTGTGATGGTCTGGGGCTGTTTTGGTGCTTCAGGACCGGGAAGACTTGCTGTGATAAATGGAACCATGAATTCTGCTGTCTACCAAAAAATCCTGAAGGTTAATGTGCGGCCATCTGTTCGTGACCTCAAGCTGAAACGAACCTGGGTTCTGCAGCAGGACAATGATCCAAAACACACCAGCAAGTCCACCTCTGAATGGGTGGAGAAAAACAAAATGAAGACTTTGGAGTGGCCTAGTCAAAGTCCTGACCTGAATCCTATTGAGATGCTGTTGCATGACCTTAAAAAGGTGGTTCACGCTCGAAAACCTTCCAATGCGTCTGAATTACAACAATTCTGCAAAGATGAGTGGACCAAAATTCCTGCACAGCGCTGTAACAGACTAATTGCAAGTTATCGCAAACGCTTGATTGCAGTTCTTGCTGCTAAGGGTGGCAGAACCAGTTGTTAGGTTTAGGGGGCAAACACTTTTTTCACACAGGGCCATGTGGGTTTGGATTTTGTTTTCCTTTAATAATGATCAAAACCTTACTTTAAAAACTGCATGTTGTGTTTACTTGTGTTATCTTTGACTAATATTTAAATTTGTTTGATGATCTGAAACATTAAAGTGTGACAAACGTGCAAAACAATGAAAAATTAGGAAGGGGGCCAACGCTTTTTCACACAACTGTAAGTACTACTTTGATCTATTTTTTCACAAAATGATTTTCTTCTTACATTGCCTATTGTTGACAATGGGTGCTAAAACAAAATCTAGTATCTACTTCTAAGAATGGGACCAAAATAATAAATATATACCCAGATAGCAAGCATAACTTGCCACAAACTTGTGGCAGGGTTAAATTGTAATTCTTGTTAACTTGCTGCACACATTTCTGGCAAGTTGTAGACTTGCAGCACAAGTTCTAGTTGACACTTTTTGAATTTATAGCAAATTTGCTTGGCAAGTCTATGGGTGGATCTCGACAGTAATGTCGGGATCCGTCCCGGCTGCGGCGGTCTCAGTATACCGCGAGCTGTAGCTCGTGGTATACTGAGCTTTGGGTCATGGGAGGATGCTAGTTTATGTCCTCCCATGACCCTGAGGAAAACTATGAGGAAAAACACTGACCCCCATAGTTCTCCTTTAAATTGCAATTCTTGTTAACTTGCTGCACACATTCCTGGTAAGTTGTATACTTGCAGAACCCTCGCAGCACAAGTTCTAGTTGACACTTTTTGAATTTCATAGCAAATTTGCTTGGCAAGTCTACAGCAAGAGTCCTGCGGGTCTTAACAAGAGCTCTGCAAGTGTGCAGCACTTTTGCAAAGCACGTTGATCTGGAGACTTGCAATGCAGACTTGCTGTAATTGTGCAACAAAATTGTGAAGCTTGGCAAGTCTGCAATAGTTTAGCAAATCATTTTCAAACTTGCAGCTCAATTGCTTGCTATCTGGGTAATGAATACAAAAATGTATGTTTTTTTCAAAAGTGCATTATTGTCCTTAGAAGCTACCCTGTCATTATGAACAAAGGAGTCAGTGTGTATGCATTTGATTTCCTACTTTTTACCTTAATATACTGGATTTAGCAGGACTCATTCCAGATTTCTTTAAATGTACCATAAACATCTTGCCTTCCATTAAAATATGTTTTTTTTCAGTTTAAAATACAAAATTCCATATTGTGCTTCAATAACATGTTGTCCATGAAAATTGTATTGGATGTTATCAATGCAATAATTTGTATTTTGACAATTAAAGATTTCAGTTTACATAATTTACAAAAACTTAAACTGAACAAATCATATGTGTTGGTAAATCCTTGCAAAGGGCCAACAGGAGTTACATTTAAAAATGCATTTATGTACCATAACTATTAACAAAAATTTATCTTATTTGTGGGTCACTCAGCTGTAGATCCTCAAATCATCTCTGAATTCTCACTGACACTGTCCTTCTTTCTGGAGGGTGGCTACTTCTGTTCCCCATGATGGATTACAACCTGACATTTAGTTTACTAATTTGTATTGAAGTTATAGTCTATCACGGGAGTCAGCTTGGAGTGGTGGCTACTTTACAGCATGCATAGGGACCACGGGGAACAAAAGTAGCTACCCTCTAGAAGGAAGGACAGTACAAAGCTGAAAATATTCCAATGTGATGGGTAAATATTAAAATATTACAAATCACTATTGATTCCCTCATATCTTTTGGCTTAAAGCAGAACTTGAGAAAAAAATTAAAAAGAAAAGGCCCATTAAAAATAAAATAACAAAATTTACTTTAATTTCAATAATCAACTTTAACCTAGTGATTTCCCTAGTATTTTTTCTCTGCCACTAGATTTTCTCAGTCGGATAGCCAGCATAATTTAATACACTTTTTCCAAGGTCAGGTCATCCTGGACTGGCCCCAGCCTGTGACAGGGCCAACAGGAGAAGCAACACATCACTCTATCATTCTGCTTTATCTTCCTATCAGCATGCTTCCTGTCAGCACATGAAGCAATGGGCTCCTTGCATTGCTTCTTCCTTTCATTCCAGCTCTGCTATGCAGGTCCTGTAGCGTGGTAGCAGATTCATTTCAAATACATACACCTCTTGCATTTAAAAAATAATTTTATAATGTATTAATGTTTGCAAACCTGCATTTATTTGGGGTTTTTTTATACCCACCTAGAGTTCAGCTTTAAATATTTACTATATATCTAAGACAGTGATTTAACAAAATCCCTTTAGACTTCTATAATATATATAAAATCAATTTCCTAATAGTTCATTAAGGTTACAGGGTCAGAAGGATTGTGAGAAATATGGGTTATATTGCTGCGTAAAGGAGAATTAGACACAGACAAATAAAAACTGTTACTCAGCCAGAATTTAACCCCTTTTACTTCCATCGTGCTTAATTTTTTGGATATTGTTCTTAGGAAAATTAACATCTTCTCCTCTCAGAGAGAAACAAACCTATTTTACTTAGCATTGCTTTATTTTTTTATAAGATATTTTTCTTCATTCAGGATTGTTAGTTAGTTGCAGAGCCGTGGGAGCTCATTTTGCAGTTTCCTTGATTGTTTGATCTTCAGCATTGCCTTGGAGGCCGTACCCAGACTTCACCATGAAGAAGACTGGCTGGCCTGTAATCTGACCCTCGGGTACTGGGTACTGCTCATAGCACTCTTCAGACACCTAGTGTCTGCGTCCCGGCGTGGTGCGCACGCATCCACTTCCGGGTTCGGACGGCGGGTGCGTTCCACCTTGGGACGCGGAAGTGCGCCGCCTCGATCGACGGCTCCTCCCCCAGCCCTATATAAACGCCCCAGTGAGACAGTATAGCGTTCCAATAGAGCCAGGAGACGAAGCTGGGGAAGCATATCTCTGCTTCATCAGCTTCTTTGGGGTCCCTTGGTGACATTAGGGGTCTGAAACACCCCTGTTGTCTCCATAAAGAGGACCTGTCACACCCTATCTGCTATTACATAGGGGGATTGTTATCCCACTATGTAATGGCAATGGGGTTAGTGCAAAAAAAAAGTGTTTAAAAGTTATAAATTAAAGTAACATAAAAGAAAAATTAAGAAATGCTAAATGATTTGTTAAGTGCCCCGCCCCCCACGTGCACGCACATACACACGCAAACACGCGTCGGTGCACCTACATGCGAAAACGACAATTGCGCTACACATGTTACATATCGCCACGAACGTCGGAGTGAGAGCAATGATTCTAGCACTGTCAATCACTGTTAGCACTAAACTGATGACCGGTAAAAGTGTTTAAAATGTTACCTATGGGAAATTTGGGGTATTTACTTTTTTGCGCCTTCAGGTGCGAACACAATTTTAAGGCTTGACATGTTTGGTATCTATTTACCTAGTGTGACCCCGTCTTCCATATTTTACCCACAAAATGTGTATTATATTATGTTTCTGTGCACTAAATTTTTATTTAGTTTATTTTTTCCAAAAAATACTGGTTTGATAAACATTTGCGCAAAAACCGTGCAACGTAAAAAATTGCAATTAGCATTTTTGTATTCTACAGGGCCTCTGCGTTCAGAACATATATGATTTTTTGGTGGTCTGAAGCTGTTTTCTAGCCAAACATTTATATTTTATGATGTGTGCGCAAATAGTAAGAAACTGCCCAGCAAGTGGTTTATTCTCACTGATCATTTACTTCTACAACATTTACAACTAATGCCTATTTCTCTACACTATTGTTGATGGACTTAAGGATATTGTACACCCCAGAATGAGTCTCCTGTCTGTTCAAATGCGGAGGACTCTTTGGCCAAAGTGATAGTCTGCAGAACAGTGCAAAAAATGCTTAATGCTTAATGCATATGCCTTTTGGGCAGACTATCTATTTAGTACTTCACTAGACAACCTCAGTCAAAGAGGTCACAGGTGAAAAAAGAGTACTCTTTTATCCTCGGACATAAAACCTTAGAGGTCTGGATGTAGCAAAAAGAGTGTTTTTTAGCTTCAGAAGTCTAAGTCTATGTCTTGCAACCCATGGACCCCTAAATTTTCCAAACCTGTGAGTGAGTCCTCCTCTCAATAAGGAGATGCCTCCACTTTTGAAAATAGACATCTGCTGGATTTTGTGGCCACCTGGTCTGACAGCATCTGAGATGTATCAGTAAATAACAGTGTCCAGGGGATACAAACTAGATGTTTGCAGGATTAACAATATAAAGAAGGTGACGGCAGAGATTGAACATCTCCACAACACCTAACAGACCTTCATGCTGCTCTGGCCCAACTCCAATCTCAAGGAGTCATTACCCTTTTCTAGAAAATGAATAATTAGAATTTTTCTACTCAATCCAGTTTACCATCCACAAACCTATTTTGGATCTAAAAGGACTTAAATGTTTTTTTCTGCATGGAATCTACAAGGTCAGTCATAGCTTTTTTTCAACTGGTAGACTTTTTGGCCTGTGTCTGCATCAACAAAGTTTACTTGCATGTCCACATCCTTCTAGTGCATCCTTCAAGGTAGCCACCTTCAAGGCAGTTCCATATGCACAATACGCTTCCTGACCATTGCATCTAAATATTCTGGCTTCTTAGGGTAAGAAGCAACATTATTAGGATGAATCACATATGGCTGACACCCAGATCAGGTTATCCCTTGCCTGGTGGCTAAGGAATCTAGCCCTGAAATTAGGGAATTTATTTTTTCCATTGCTCTGGAAGATCTTCATGAGTTGGAAGCCCTCATGTATAGAATCACATTTAGTTTTTTACAGAAACAAGGTTGTTATAAGGGCTAGGGTCTTAACTCTTCCCAAGGTGGTTTCTTCTTTTTACCTTAGCCAGGACATTGTACTTACATCTCTTTGTCATGTTCCAGTACATGCCAAGAAGATTTCACTTCACCGTTTGAGAGATAAATTCAAACAGCTTATACCACATCCAATCACATTTTTCCTTAGACTCACTCTCTTTATCATAAGAACCCTCTTCACCCATTGTGCTGGAATTTATTCTCCACCAACTTTAGGTGGTGGCCTCTAGTCTTTGTAATGGAGTTAATCTCAAACAGTTTGTTGCCAATGTTGTTGTCACCATTGAACATCTTGTACATGAAAATCATATCCCCCCTTAATCTCCTTAATCTCCTTAATGTTTAAGTTCAGAAGCCTTGTCTCATAGCTCTGGTCCTCCATTCCCCTAATTAGTTTGGTTGCCCTCCGCTGGACTCTCTCCAGTTCAAGGACATCCCTTTCCAGTACAGGCGACCAAAACTGGACCGCGTACTCCAGATGTGGCCGAACCAATGATCTATATAGAGGCACAATTATAGACTTGTCCCTGCAATACATCCCCTTCTTAATACAGGACAAGACCCTGCTGGCTTTGTTTACCGCAGCCTGGCACTGCAACCTACCATTCAGTTTGTGGTCTACAATGACCCCCAAATCTTTTTCTATTTCTGACTTCCCTAGCGGCATTCCCATGATTGTATAGCCCATTTGTTTATTTTTATGTCCAAAGTGCATTACTTTGCATTTATCGACATTATACCTCATCTGCCATAGTATTGCCCACTCCCCTATTTTATCCAGGTCCTCCTGCAATGTTATATTGTCACGATCCATTTCTAGTACCCTCCCTATTTTTGTATCGTCTGCAAACACGGAAACATGGCTATTTATTCCCTCCCCGATATCATTAATGAATAGGTTGAACAGTATCGGGCCCAGCACAGATCCTTGAGGCACACCGCTCATTACACTAGCCCAGTCTGAAAAGGTGCCATTTACCCTAGCATCCAAAGTACACCCTAAATTTTGGTAAGTAAAAGGGACAATTAGATTTTTTATTGCTACAGTTAGTGGAGGTTATTTTGAGTTTTCAGGGGCCCCTAGGTCAGAGTGATGCTTTAATATCTTTTATATGAGTATCAAGCTTTTAAAGTAACCTTTGCATTTCTTTATAAACACAATTTGTCATCTTTAAAGCTGAACTGAAAAACGTTAATTCAAACATATTCTTCAATAGTCACAAAGGATATAAATGTACTTTCTGTGCAACATATGCTTGTTCAAACTCAGATATCACCTTGTAAAAGTAGCAGTGACATCATCACTGTGCTGCACAAAGTCTGTGTAGTGTTGTGGAAGGGACCCAGCAGGCCCACCCAGTAGAGACTGCCTGCACATAACTACAGGAGGGCAGGAAAAACAAGACCACTCAACCCTACACAATGGGAGAGAGCAGGAGTGACTGATCTTTATTACAGAAAGATTGTGTACAAAAGCAATGTTTCACAATGTATTACTGCAGAGATTTGAAAGAAATGCACAAAGTACACCACAATTCAAGTAAGAATTTACAAGACTCTTGTATGTAGACAATATTTTCTTATCCAACTTTAAGATCCTACCTATTCATCACTTTTTTAGCCAATATGCTAATTTTTAACACCATCCTCATCCTAATCAGAGGTCCAGGGGATTAAGTAAAGAAACATAAATAGGGTGCAGGCTTCCTAAGAAATCCAAACATGTTAAGCAGTTAGGGTCCTTAGATCAGTAAATACAATTTCATTTAGCTTCAAGCTGTCTGTTAAGTCACCAATGATGTAAATATTTACCTTCTGTGTTTTTGTTGACAGAGCAAACTAAGTATAAATGTACTAAAAGTCCTCTAATGAAAAAAAGACAGGTGCTGTAAGTTGTTAGAATTAACCCCAGCTTCTGGGCTGCTATTGTGATCTTTAAGCATGAATTATATACATTAAATACATTTATACACTTGGAGAAGACCACATTTTGAATAAGAGGGACAACAGTCAGGTTTAATCAAAAATCATCACTAAGAGTGTTTTGGTTTCACAGAGAAAAGCCAGCAAAATATTGAACTGAATACATGCACAGCATGAAAGCACTTTTACTTGGCTGCAGTTTAACAAGGAGAGACCAGGCAGATTTTAATTATTAAATCACTATGACAGTGCATTTCATAGAGACACTAGTCAAAAATATGTTTGACTGCTGGAGCAGTGGAATAGGCTGCAAACTAGGAGACACACAGTATGATTTACCCTACAGAAAACATCAACCACTTCAAGACCAGGTGTTTAGACCCCCTTCCTGGCCAGGCCATTTTTCAGTATTCAGCGCTGTGGTACTTTGACTGAAGTCTATTCCATCATGCAACGATGTACTGAAATGAATTTTATACCATTTTTTGGGGACAGATAGAGCTTTATTTTGGTGGTATTTAAACACCACTGGGGTTTTTATTTTTTACTATAATTAGGAAAAATTACAGAAAATTTTGAAAAAAAAGAGTTTTTTTTTACATTATGTTAGGAAACATTTATTATTACCCAGTTTTTTGGTAAAATATAAAAGTCGGGGTCACGTCGGGTAAATAGACACCAAACATGTCAAGCTTTAAAATTGCGCGCACCCCCGAAATCGCAGAAAACTACCATACCCAAAATTGGCAATAGGCGACACTTTAAAAGCTTTTACCGCTCATCAGTTTAGTGTTATCAGTGACTGATGGCCCTAGACTTATTGCTCTCACTGCGATGTTCGCGGCGATATGTAACATGTGCAGCGTAATGGGCGCAATCATCTTTTTTGCACGTATGTGCCCCCGACGCATGTTTCCATGCATGTATGTATGGGTGGGGACTTAAAACATTTTTTTTGTATTTTTTATTCTTTTTTATGTGTAACTTTAATTTTTTTTGGGGGGGGACTTAAATTTTTTTTCCACTAAACTTTATTGCTATCGCATACGGGGCTAATAAACCCCCCCTATGTGATAGCAAAATATGTGACAGGTCCTCTTTATGGAGACATCAGGGGTCTCCAAGACCCCTAATGTCACCTAGGACCCCCCAAAAGAAGCTGATGAAGCACAGATCTGCTCCATCAGCT
>NW_017307590.1:118413-127619 GCF_000935625.1 Nanorana parkeri | reverse complement strand
GGGTAAATAGACACCAAACATGTCAAGCTTTAAAATTGCGCGCACCCGCGAAATTGCAGAAAACTACCATACCCAAAATTGGCCATAGGCGACACTTTAAAAGCTTTTACCGCTCATCAGTTTAGTGTTATCAGTGATTGATGGCCCTAGACTTATTGCTCTCACTGCGATGTTCGCGGCGATATGTAACATGTGCAGCGTAATGGGCGCAATCATCTTTTTTGCACGTATGTGCCCCCGACGCATGTTTCCATGCATGTATGTATGGGTGGGGACTTAAAACATTTTTTTTGTATTTTTTATTCTTTTTTATGTGTAACTTTAATTTTTTTTGGGGGGGGACTTAAATTTTTTTTCCACTAAACTTTATTGCTATCGCATACGGGGCTAATAAACCCCCCCTATGTGATAGCAAAATATGTGACAGGTCCTCTTTATGGAGACATCAGGGGTCTCCAAGACCCCTAATGTCACCTAGGACCTCCCAAAAGAAGCTGATGAAGCACAGATCTGCTCCATCAGCTTCTTTGCAGCTTCTGAAGCTGGAGAGTGACACAAGAATACAGAAGTGATGTATTATACAACACTTCCGCATTCTTGCAGAGGAGAGGGGACAGGAGGGAGCTCGTGTACCGAGCTCCCTCTGATCCCCTGTGACACAGGCGACCTGCTGATCCCGGGCTCGGGATCAGCGGGACAACGGCGGTGGGGGCCGCGGAGAGGGGGAACCGATGGGCACCCCATACACGCGATCCGCCGGCTCTACAGCCGGCGGATCGCTTGTATGGTAACAGGCATCGCTGCCTGTTTTTAAATTTCTGCCGTTTCCTGCGCGCGCCGAGGGAGCGTGTCTGAGCGGACGTCTAAAGACGCCCGCTCAGATCTAGAGAGCTCCGGGCCGGCCGTTTTTTTTACTACGGCCGGCCCGGAGGTGGTTAAACATTTCCAAGCTGAGGCCAAGTTGCACGCATATCATGCATGGCACCTTAACAGTACCAGAGCACTTTAGTGTGGCAGTGGGAGAAGAACAAGATGGATTCCACTGATACCTGGACTGGCAATACACATGTTAATAATATCAGACACAGCTGTAAATTATTACACAACTAAATTTATAAACATAGCATAAGTAATGGTAACTATATTCTGGTCATTTATAACTAATATATACTGACCTGACCAAAAAACACTTTGTGCTCAATTCACAAAGCTTTATCACGAGATCAGAATTTCTATTTTAACCATGTGACTAATTTTTAAATCTCATTGGACTAGTTGAAAATAACTCACTTTTGTGAAAATAAGTATAATTTCCTGGTGTGTCAACCTTGTGAATTGAGCCAATCTTATTGTTATTTGCAATTCCAGTGGGAAAATATGATTTTATGCTGTGACAGTCAAAAATATATATAAACAGACAGTTAACAGAAAATCAGTGGAAGTTCTGAAACACTGTGGTACAGTATATGGTGGAAATGAATGAATACAACCAATAGCTCATGTTAAACTTTTATTTTTGTTTTCTGTTTGTTTGTACAAGAGGGTAGATAAGACAATTAAAGTAAATTACATATGTTCTTATATGACCTATCACCTCAGCATAGGACAACTGTAGAAAGTTTTCCAATAAAACTGCTTCCTTTCAGGAAGGTCACAGGAAATAGATCTATCACTTGAGACCTGTAAAACACAAGTCTGTGCTGAAAGGGATTGGGGACTTATAAACAGACAGGCAATCTCTCTATAGCTAGTCCTGACATACCAGCAGAATAAGAGATTGCCTGTCCGCTATACTGGAGACTGTGCTTTACCTGCCTGACAGATAACTGAGGAATGTATATGTAGTGTCTGCATTTTCTACCTCCTTGCTCATGAAACTGCTACCTATCGCTTGGGACTTTTAGTCCCTAATTTGTTAAACATTTTTTTTATTTTTGGCAGCTTGTTTGCTTGTGTTTAATCTGGATTGAGCTATATGTGGTGACATGTGCTGTAACTGGAGGATCTTGAGTTGCCTGTTTGATCCTCTGCCACAAATCAATTAGTCAAAGTTATAGCTTCTTCATAGCTTATTTGTGTTATACTGTAATCAGGCTAAAAAGAGACTATTATGTTCTCTTTTTGCATATAAAAAAATGGCTTAGCATTCCAACCTAATATAAGATTATCTAATAGGGCAACACAGTGAACAGAAATTTAAGGAATCTAATTAAGATATTAACCACCACATTTTGCTGATTTGTTTTTACAAATGAATTTGAGAGCCAGGATCTGCTGATCTGTTCCTATTTCTAAGGACTGGAGAGGTGACAAAATGAAAATCTAATGAACCTTAATGCAACTTATCAAACTTATTTATGTTTGCCAGTGGCGATTTATACACTCATGCTGGCAGTAGCAATAGTTTTAATTAGGTCAGTTCGGAACAGCACATATCAAACAGTTTACCAGTACCTCATTACACCCAAGCCTAACCACTTTATACTATCAACAGTACTTAAATAACAAAACCATGCATCTATAAAAATCATATACTACCGGTATTTAAACTATCTCCAGCCAAAACATTTTTTAAGCTCACATCACAGGACACAGGATGGTTACCTGATTATTAATAATATTATTATTATTAATTCAGGATTTATATGCCACCAACAGTTCGTGCAGTGCTTCACAAAATGAAGGGAGACAGCACAGTTAAAATACAATTTCAATACAGGACGGTTAGTAGGAGAGGCAAGTGATAACAAAAGGTAAAACTGTGTTAGATGAGCTAACGGAAGAATAAAGTACAGTTAATATGTTGAGTTTGAAGAGATGAGTGTTCAAGGATTGCCTAAAGGTGGACAGAGTAGGAGATAAGCACAGATTGGGGCATGGAGATCCAGAGGATAGGAGAAGCTCTGGAGACGTCCTAGAGGCAAGCATGGGGGAAATGGTGAGGAAACTAGAGAGCAGGAGGTCTTGGGAGGAGCAGAGAGGACTGTTGGTGACATTTTGAGATGAGGTTGATAATGTAGTTGGGGCAGAGTTGTAGATAGCTTTGTATGCTACTTTTCGTAATTTAAATTGTATTAATTGGGCAAGTGGGAGCCAGTGAAGTAATTGTCAGAGGGGAGATGGACACTGAATGGTTAGTAAGGTGGATGAGTATGGCAGCAGCTAGACATGTGCACCAGCAAAAAATTTGTTTAGTTTCGTTTTGAAAAAAAACAAAAAAAATTTGTTTAGTTTTTTTTTTTTTTAAACGAAACTAAAAAAAACAAAAAACTTTAAACTTGACTTGCCCTGGAATTGAACCTGGAACCTTAGCAATGTCAAGCCGTCAAATCGGGGATTTCGGATTCGTTTGCATTCGTCTGAGCTGTAATTCGGAATTCGGATGCATCCGAATCTCCGAATTTCCGAAAATTCATCAGAAACGAATTTTGGAACGAACCGAATCGCACATGTCTAGCAGCAGCATTCATGATAGACTGAAGGGGGAATAGCATGCATAGTGGTATGCCAACAAGGAGGGAGATTCAATAATCGAGGCGAGAGATTAGAGAGTGAATTAGAAGCTTTGTGGTGTCATTTGTTAAAAAGGGGCAAAGGCTGAGTCAGCAAAATTTTGATAGGATGTGGATTTAAAAAGTGAGGTCACTGAGCACCCTGGGTTGAGAGGACGGGTATGGGTACCTGATACAAATGGGTTATGCAGCTACCTTCAGGTAATTGGACTGTGGAAAATCAGAGCCATTACCCTGCCTCATTTTTTTTGATGGTGTTTTTAGGTGAACTGAAGTCTTCTCTATGAGAGAAGCAAATCCTTTTGAGGCATTTTTTTCTTTAAGACTTCTAGCAAGTTTCCCAGTTCTCCTGGCAGCTATCCATTTTGCTATACTCTTTGGGCAAGCCTTAGGGAATTGTGACCGGAACCTAGTGTAATGAAGATGGGGTGCCAACCTGTAATGTTGCTTTGTTCTTGAATCCCCCCTCAGTGGGAGTAAGCCAAGCCAAAGGGTGAAGGCAAGTAAGATGGGGCTAGTTTTCTGAAAGATCACTTTCCTGTACAGACTAAGATCTGAGGTAAGCAGGATTTCTTCCCAACTTATATACCCAGTGACATTCTGTGCTCATGTCACTGTAGAGCTAATTTGTGGAGTGCCAACTGCCTCTCTCTGTCTGCAGTCTCTGGCGGGTGTGTCAGCGCAACCTCCTCCTGGATCCTGTACTGTGAATGCACCCACCATATTGGATCTCTGTTGCACACTTGGCTGTCCCCCAGTGCTTCTCCTACCATTCTCATGAAGTCACCAGGGGTAAGAGTAACTTTTTGGCTTAGCAAAGTAGGTGAAACCTCCAGTGGGAAAGTCCTCAGACCCTACTTTTTCCGATATAAATGTTTTTATTATTTTCAGCACAAAAACAACAGACGACAATACATAACAGTTCAGTATGCGGTGCGCAGACCGTAGTAGTGACAATATGGAAGGCAGTGATATTAGCTACATATTAAATGCATTACCTATTGAAAGTTGTTACATGTTTCAGGATGCATTTTTAGTACCCATAAAGGTTAGTATTGCTATGAAATATCAGAAGGCGTCAACAGTCTTACTCTTTTAAGGCTCTTTTAACCGGTCCATGACATTTTCAGACAACAGCACTACTGAACTCAGACAGGACGGCATTGAGTGGGGTGGACACACAGAGACAGAGGGGGGGTGAGTTTAATCAGTTATTTGGGGGGTTAGGCGGTAGAGAAGAAGGGAAAAAGGAAAGAAAAAGTAGATTTCGGGCAGAGCATTAGCGCCAGTGGACTGTGAACTAGTCAATTACCGTAGGTCAGATTAAATAGTGCATAGGCGGTGAGAGGTACCTGGTGTTAAATTTTTGTCTATCCACGGGGACCAAGTATTCTCGAATTTGGACATTTTATCACTGAGTTGCGCTGTATGCTTTTCGTGGGCCATAACCCAATGTACATGATTGATTACACTGGCGAGACTTAGGGAAGAAGTCAACCAGTTTTTCGCAATCTCTCGTTTAGTGGAGGTACAAATATGCATTGATAGGTCGAATTGTCTACGGGACAGATTATCTGGTTTGCAGTTAAGAAGTGCAAAGTAAGGGGGCTTAGGTACCGGTTTCGAGAACAAAGACGTAAGTGTAGTGAATATCCGGTCCATGCGGATCTATGTTGTGATGCGAGTGGATGTGGAGAGAGGTATTTCTTCGGGCAGTGTCAAGCATCAAAGCATCTTGCCCTGAGGGCCAAAAATGTGTTGACATAGACTGCAAAGTCCCTCACTTGAAGCAGTGCTTGTATTGGTCTCCTGGAGACTAAAAGAAAGTGATCTCCACGGGGTAAACTTCTGAATAGGGTCACAACCTTCTCTTGGCTCATCTCGTGGCGAACGACAGCGGACAGCCGGGCATCAGGTACCACAACCAGCGGTAAAGGGAAATAGAATCACCCCAATTAGGATTTGGTCGCCGAGGACGACATGTTCCGATGCCGGGAGGATTCCGATTGTCAGCTGGGGTAAAATTGCGGGTGTGTAGGGCGGACTTCCGTATTATGAGCAGGATTGCCTGGGTGAGTTGCGGAGCCGTCTCAGAAGACTACCTCCATCATCAGCCGCGCGCATGCGCCCCCAGACCCTACTTTTAAGACAAGATTCTTTCATTCCACTCAGACCCCAGGAACCAAGTCAAAGGTTAACACTCAATTTCATCAAGAGACATGGCCCAAATCTGGGAGTGAGCTCCATTCTCGATGAAGGGGGTTCCCCCATTTGTACAAGTGGAGGATGTTTGTTGGCCTTTGCAGCCACCTGATCCCAGCAAATCTCAGATGCGTGGGTCCAGAATGTCATTCCCAGGGGCTACAAAATAGAACTTTGTTCCCTGCCCCTTCTTGTTGTCAAATCTACCAACATCTTCTCAAAGGCTGGTGAATCTTCTCAATGCCCTACAGCAAGTCCCCATTTAAGGGGTCATCCTCCCTGTTCTGGAGGAGGGGAGGTTCCAGGGTTTTTATTCCATAATTTCCGTATTGAAATCTGCCCACTCAGTCATTCCTTCCTTTCACTTAGGAGATAGTTTGGCCTCTGTGGACATCAGGGATGCTAACTTACATGGTCCTATACTTCCTGCAATTCAACACTACCTGCATTTGGCAGTGGGCATACAGCATTAACAATTTGGCCTCTCCACTGCTCTATGGATTTTCACTATAATGCTGGCCCCTGTCTTGGCTCTGCTCAGAATAACCCCCTTGTGAGTTACCTAGATAACCGTCTGGGAACAGGCCTTGGTTGCAAATTTCCATCAAAAGGTGCAAATTCTGAAGTGCTTCAGACGGATCCTAAATCTCCAGAGGTTGGCACTGGAGCCTACTCAATGCTTGGAGTATCTGGGCCTAATCTTGGACTTGGCTCAGTCTAGGGTTTTCTTTCCGCAGATGTCACACAACTCTGTGCATTTGCAAAAGGATTCCAGTCTTCCCTACACTCCTAAAAGCAAGGAAGTTGACCTCTCACAAAGTCTAACCTGAACTTGGTAGAATTATGTCACTTGATGTGAGACTAGGAAGTTTAATCACAGGAATTTTTTAATGGGACTCATCTTGTCCTTTCTGCAATCAGGGATGGATCAGTGTGGGGCCTTAAGTTTCATCAAGGGTCATTTCTCCTATTCTACAAGGGCCAGGTGCTTAATCAGTCTTGTTATCTCTGTATCATGACTCCAAGCTTCATAAGGAGTTTATCTTATTTTGATGGAGCTAAGGCTGTTCAAGCCTAACTTCTTCCGTAGTCAGTCACGTAGGCTCCTGCAAAGGTCAGTCAATGTCTTGCTCCACTATCACTAGGTCAATAGATATTATGACTTCGAGGGTAGAGTTCTGCCTTTTTCAGGCAAGGCATACTCTACTAGAAGCGTAAGGGCTTCTTGTGCTTTTCAGCATCAGGCTTCTGTTTCCCAGATATGCGAGGCTGCCACCTAATCCTTTGTTCACACACTTGTTCATGGTCTTTTAAAAAACATTTCATTTTTTCTTTGTTACAAAAGGTTATGAGTAATTATGCTTTTCTGAGATGTATATGTACTTTTATCCTCACATAAAAGTCAATACTGTATATAAAAGTGCTGGGGAATTAGAAAAGTCTGACATGTTTTGGGCTCAGCAGGGAATTACAATACTTCACCCTTGGATGTATTCAGGGGATGAATACATGAAAAAGAGACATTTCCTTGTTCTAAGCTATTGCAAATAAAGGCACCTGAGGGTGACATATTTCCCTCCGTTTGCGAGGACTGTAAACTGTAGGAGAGTGATGGCCGAAAAACAACTACTATTGTGAAAATGTAAAACGGATGACAAAATGCAAAACTGTAGTAATCAATTTCTCATGGAAAAATACTATTGCTTTTATAAATTATTCATGGTTTTACCTAGACTACTGAGAATCAAAATTGTAAAGTATTAGCATATATTTTTAAAATAACTTTAAAATGGAAAATACATAATTACTTAGTAGATATATCTCCACATCTGAGCTCCCTGGTTAATCCTCATGATGTAGCCAGTTTAAATCTTTAATTTGTTTTACCTTCTAAGCAATGTAGATGATGCATTAGGAAAAGTGAGATTCCATGGAACAACCAGCAGGTTCCATATAACTTTATTTGCATGTCCCCTAGAGATGTAAAAATTCACTAGAAAAAATTAACACAATAGACTCCAGATAGAACTGGAATTTTGGCTTGGGAAAGACTTATCTTTAAAAATATTATTCATTTTAGTTCAGTGTTTTAAATCTACAATATCTTTATTTTTCCATTTAATATCTCTCCAAATATAAACATGTGATTCAAAACAAGGACCATAAATAAAATATATAAGTAAGTCTTCGAAAGAGGAGTTAAAAACTTTGAGAGTTCTAGTTTAGGGGAGTTGAAAAATATATTACAACTTGGT
Organism: Nanorana parkeri; assembly: GCF_000935625.1. Classification (NCBI taxonomy): domain Eukaryota; kingdom Metazoa; phylum Chordata; class Amphibia; order Anura; family Dicroglossidae; genus Nanorana; species Nanorana parkeri. The sequence continues at coordinate 119,650 of NW_017307590.1, read as the reverse complement.
AGTCCATATCCCTTACTAGTGTTGCACTCTATAACAGTAAGAATGTTCAATTCTATAAAAAAAAAATTCTAAATCAACCATTTACTGTCTGTAAAAAAGCATACTGGCACGAAAAGGTGCATGTTCATGATCACTGTAATGAGTAAGCTGCCTGCTTTAGATCTGGATAACTTAGAAGCTTGTAGAAAGATTTATCATGATCAATTATGACTTTTACATGGAAACCAGACTTGGGGTTACTTCTAAGACTAAAACCGGGAGGTAGATCATGATGTGCCGCCCGGCTTCCTGATTGGCTAGGAAGCCTGCTTCAGTTGTTGGTAGGCAGCCTGGCTTCCTAACTAATCAGGAAGCTGGGCGGCTTGTCATGAATCGTGTCCTGGCTTCCCGATTGGCCAGGAAACCATGCTGCACAGCAACAAGTGAAGCCGGCTTTCTAGCCGGTCAGGAAGCCAGGAGACGGCTCATTATAATCGGGGCACGCGGCACCAGTACTCAGTATCGGCGTGTACCCAAGAAAATATTGGCACTCATACTCGATACCACAAAAATGGTTTCAGTGCCTCCCAAATTTGTAGGAATCCAGTAAACTTTTACTGCACATGAAAAGATGTCAGCATGTTTTGAGGGCTCAAAACTTCCTCCGCATTGGGGCATAAAATGACAGCAATGATGCAGGATAAACCTGGACAAGAAATATTGCAAATACATGCATAGGATACGCTGCTGTAATGGGTCACCAGTCAGGCAGCTTGGTTGGTGAAGCATTAAAGCAGCTTATACTATGCATGTATTCACAATATTTCTTATCCAGCTTTATCCTGTATGATTGCTGTCATTTGTTTATGAATTCTTTATTTGCCAAATTTTTCTGTAAACAAACAAAGGTAACAAAGCACAAATTAGCTCACAACCAGTATCTGGCAGTGGACTGTATAATGACATGGTAAGTAGGCACACACTTAAAAGTATAGTAAAATGCTCAATAGAAATAATTGTCAGCGGTCACAGCCACCCCTTGTTGAAATGCGTAGTAGGTGCATATGCGACTGGGTGCCACAAAGTGTGTAAGGTTATTATCTGCCAGCAGGCACATCCACTTCGTATCTATATGTACAGTATGCACATATGGTGTCAAACATGGATTGGCAAGACTAGCGAAGCCAATCGCCAGCACCGAAATTAAAAAGGGGAAAGGAGGCAAAAAATGGGAGGGAGGAGGAGGTGGGGAAGAGGA
>NW_017307590.1:89293-118387 GCF_000935625.1 Nanorana parkeri | reverse complement strand
AGTGGGGAGGAAAAAAAAATATGGGGGGGGGGGGGACAAGGGGAGAGCCAGGAGAGAAGAGAAGGAAAGAAAGAGAGAGGGAAGGAGAGAGAGGAAAAAAAGGGGGGACAGAAAGAACGTGAAACAGAAAATGCAAGAACCCAGTGGAGGAAAGAAATCCGCTTTGGAGACCTCACTCCAGGAGTCTAAGAGGCAAAGTCATCCCACCAAAACCATGTAGCACAAAACCGGGCCACCGTCCCTCTGAGGGAACTGGTGAGGTCTTCCATGTGTCTGATATCATGAATCTTGCTAAACCAGAGATGAGTGGTTGGAGGAGAGGCCTATTTCCAGAGGGCATGAATGCATGCACATGCTGCATTAACATGGTGGATTATAACCAAGTGTTTATATCCCTTCAGGGAGCGCGAATTGTGGTGGAGAAGAGAAAAGGAGGGAGTTTTGGGAATGTGTGATCTGTGATTTTAGACCTCTGTTGATGGTGCACATGAGCCATGGTAGCTAAACTCATAAAAGTGCCCCCGGCCTTTAGCCAACATCGCTTTAGCTCTTTGTAGGAAGTAGCATCAAATGGTAATTGATCAGTCATGCCGAGGAGGGGAGAAGGAACTCAGCACAGCTCCTGACACAATCCAGTTCAGGGAACCCAAGTAATGATGGCTGAGTGTAAGAAAAAGACCGTAAGGAGACAGACTAGGCCTCCATAGATGAATGGGGGTCTTCGGGTCCCTAGGCCCATCTTGAGGCACTGCAGGAAGTCAAGATCTAGAGCGAGGAGGATGACGAGGCCCCAGCACCGGGCGAGCAGTATCCGAGAGTTATTCAACCCAATCCCCAGATGGGGATATCTCCACGTTCATAAAGCCACCTAGGCCAGGGACGTTCTTTGGCAAACGAAGCATACAGGAGGCTTCCCCCTTGCGGACTTACAGGTGGAACGGGTATCCCCATCAGTGTGTCGCCCCTGCATGGTGGAAAATTTGGTCCAGAAGTAGGCGAAGGAGCGCCCAGTGTCTAAGGGTATTACGAGAGAGATCCAGAAGGATCTGAATCTGCACCCCATCAAACTCAATGGGTCTGCTTGTCCAGGCTGCCCGTAGAATGTCCTCTTTCATGGTGAAATAATGCACCCGGCAGCCATGTCTTACAGACAAGGAATTCAGGATGCGGGAGCTGGTGGCGAGATATACCCACGTCAAGGAGGATATCAGCTGGGACGTGCCCTCGAGTAGAGAGACAAATATAGCCTATACCATAATGAGGAGATTAGGGGCATCGGTGGCCTCTGGGATACCATGGAGGCGCAAGTTGTTCAGCTGTCCCCCATCCTCCATGTCCTTCATTGCAGTTGAAGGGCAGAGAATCAGAGATCAGACTGTGAAGCAACGGTCTCAAATGCAGAGACCCTCGAGTCAAGAGTGGAACAAGAAGCTGAGACATCAGACACATTGGAAGCCAAGTCCTGGACCTCTCGTCTCACCTCCCAGAGGTCTTTACTTATTGTGGCTTCAACACAAGTAACCAGGGTCTCAAAGTCCATTTTGGTGGGAAGGTACTTCAACAAGGCTCGCAACCTTTAGGGAAATCCAAAGATAAGTCACACACTGACTCAGATTCTCATGATGTGGATCGGGAATCAAACAGCCCAGCAGAGTGCAATCCAGCCGGCGAGGCACTAAGAGAAGGGGAGCCCTGTCTGTTTGCTCTGCAAGGAGAGGCACGTGCAGGGGATGTAGGCACCATCTTAGGCCTACCGCGATCCAGGGAGGCTAAGGCACTGGGTGTAAAGGACCGCTGTAATATGGCAACTGAAGCTGTTTTTTTAGGGGCCCCGTCCATTCGTCATCTGGACATAACCGAACCGTGAGTAGTATCAGGCGAAGGTCCTTGAAAAAGTTTAATAGATACTCTGAAGCCACGGAGCTCTCTGGCTGAGCACCTCAGTCTGCCAAGTCCAGGACACGCCTCATTGCTGGCATTTTAACCCCTGATAAAGGGGAGTTTTGAGCCTGTGAATGTGCTGGCTTGTCTCCATGCTCGATAATTGTTTCCTGGACTTCTATTAGTGCTGTGGTGCTCCCTCCTTTTTCTACATTCATTCAGCTACTCTGTGGATAACTGAGGACTCCCCAAGTGATAGAGAGCTGCTCTTTACTTCGAAATCACAATTTCTATTTTTCATTAAGTGTCTGGATCAGAATTCTTCTGGCACAATTTTGGTTTATACCCAATAACATGTCCACCATGCTGTATTGGGTTCACTTTACCACTTCTTCCTCTGTTTTTTTTTTTCTTTTAAATAATAAGTGTTTATTAAGGGTTTTAACACAATTAACATGAAAAGACATGTAAACATGGAGATCAATGTAATACAGAGTCACGTAAATACACTCCAACGTGAGAGATAGGCATATGCATGTATATAGATACATTCAGCTCATAGAACACGGGGATACACAGATTTAATCAAGTATTGTATGTTAGGTGTCATAATTCAGTAACAGCTATGTATGTCTCAGTCTTAACCCCTAAGTCCTTCTCCCATCTGGTTATGAACGGTAAACGTCCCTGAAAGCGCATCGGGAGCAACTGACAGTAGAGGAGAGAGATAACATGTGTAGGCGGGTCATCCAGGCAACATCCCAGATAGCAAGGATAACTTGCCACAAACTTTTTTTCGGGGTTAAATTTGAATTTTATTAACTTGCTGCACATATTCCTGGCAAGTTGTAGACTTGCAGAACACTCGCAGCACAAGTTCTAGTTGACACTTTTTGAATTTGTAGCAAATTTGTTTGGCAAGTCTACACCAAGAGTCCTGCAGGTCTTAGCAAGAGCTCTGCAAGCTCGCTGGTCTGGAGACTTGCAATGCAGACTTGCTGTAATTGCGCAACAAAATTGTGAAGCTTGGCAAGTCTGCAATAGTTTAGCAAGTCATTTTCAAACTTGCAGCACAATTTCTTGCTATCTGGGATAGAGACTCAAACCAGGAAAGAGGGCGATGTAGGGCAGCCCGGTCCCCTAGCGCGGTATAGTACGCACAAAGTTGGAAATATGATATCCAGGCTCCGGGCGTGTGGGGACAGTCTGCAAGTAGGGTGACCAGAGGCTTCAGGGTCGCTCCTGCGAGGGCCTCGGTCAAGGGTGAAGGCTCTGTGGCTGACCAAGAGAGGAAACTAGATGAGATGCAGCCGGGCGGAAACGCCGGATTGCCCATAATGGGAGTCATGGGGCCCACATAGGATGACAGGACCGATGTCTTGAGAAGTAGATCCCATGCTTTTAGAAGCGGAGGAAGAGTAAAAGGGAGAGTCGATGAATGAGGGTGGCCCAGGGACGGTGGGGATGGTCCCTGCACAGGCAGGTTATATAGATCGGCATAATAAGTCTGAAAAGCGTGCGCAATTTGATCAGTACGGTGAACCACCTGGGCCTCTTTCGTTTGTATTTTAGGGATATACGTGCGGGCAATTTGCGTACGGACGGAGCGCGCCAGGAGCCGTCCACATTTGTCCCCGTGTTCATACAGGGATCTGCGCAAAGATTCCCTGTACTTAAGAAAGCTGAGATCCAGCAGGGATCGAAGGTGCGAGCGTTTCTGCTCCAGGGCCAATAATATGGAGGCGTCACGGGAGGTCTTATGTTGTAATTCCAGCCCGTGGATGTCGCCCAGTAAAGTCGTGAGTTCCGCCGAGCGTGCCTTTTTCAGTCTAGTGGCGTGGGAAATGAGAACACCTCTGAGGAGGCATTTAAAGGCTTCCCATTTGACTGGGGGAGCGGTATCGTCCGTAGCATGAGTGGCTAGGAAAGTAGAGACCGTGGACCTAATGGCATCTACTGTGGTCGGGTCACGTAGGAGCGTTTCGTTAAATCGCCACGTAAAGGAGCGGGGAGGCTGATCGGGAAGAGAGAGGGACAGGGAGACGGGATAATGATCCGACCACACCTGGGAGTCGATCATAGCCCGTGGATCCCAGGAGAGGAGGTGGTGAGATACCAGGAAGTAGTCTATGCGGCTATGTGAGCGATGGGGGAAGGAATAGAATGTGTAATCCCGTGCCGCAGGGTTTAGGATTCGCCATATGTCCACTAATTGCAGACGGTGCAGGAGGGTCTTGAGGCGATTTAGTTGTGGAAGAGACACAGATGATTTCCCAGAGGAGGTGTCTAAGCGGGGGTCCAAGGAGAAATTAAGGTCTCCGCCAAGTACAATAAACCCTTCCGCCAACGTCTCCAACCGGCGGAGAACAGAGAGGAAAGCAGGCAACGGAGATTGGTTGGGCAGATATACATTGACGAACGTGTAGGCCTTATGGAAAAGGGTCCCTTTCAGAAAGAGATACCTTCCATTCGGGTCTCGGTCAACCTGCAGGAGTTGGAAAGGCACCGTGGAGTGAAAGCAGATGGCTACACCCTTGGATTTAGAAATTGAGTTATTACTAGTATATACTAGAGGGTAATAGCGGGAGGACAGCTGCGGGGCCACTGGGTCTTTGAAGTGAGTCTCCTCTAGGAAGAGGACCTGTGCACGCCTCTTATGCATAGAGTAGGCCAGTTGTGAGCGTTTGCATGGTTCGTTCAATCCCTGAACATTCAGGGAGACAAAGGTCATTGGCAACATTGGGCAGTGAGCCACTCTACAGTCAACCACAAATTGCGATCCGGGGAAGCACCAGGCAGGGGAAGGGGGGGGGGGAGACGGCAGACAAAAAGTCAAGAGACAGAAGAAGTGAAGAAAAAGATCCACAAACTAGGGAGGAAAGGAGAAGACATAAAACGCATAGACAAACCTAAGGGGAAGACCAAAGTCTTCCGGTGGGCGCAACAGGGTACAACAACCCAGTCGGCCATCCTATGGGGGGTGTGGAGAAACCAAGGGCAATGGGGTCACTCCAACTTCAGAACCGGGCATCAGAATAAACAAAACCGAATGATGACCATTCAAACTAAAGTGCCAAATACAACAGGGCAAGAGAACGGGCATTCAATAAACAGTATTCCATATGCAACATAACAGTACAGGCCAAGTGAGGCATGTCACAGCTCAACCATCACCTGGGAGGATCTCTTAGCAATCAATGGAGGGGGGGGAGGCGAGAAGGAGAGGAGGGAGGTGCGGACGAGGGTCTGGAAAGACAGTGGGAGGGGTGGGGGTGAGGGAAAGTGGGGGTAAGGAATGGCAATGGATCCCAGTAGCTATTCCATGTTCACCAGCAGTACCGCATCCATAATGCTTCACATTAATAGCAATTTAGACGTCCTGCCACCGCTGCGATCAAGGAGGCCACAGCCAGGGAGTGCCATAACGGGGAGCGTCCACCCAGAGGGTGTGGCCCCTTGACTGAGAGCAGGTCCATTGCAACCCTCCGGCACGGGTCGGCAGAATAGGGACGGACAACCGTCCGCCGTGGACACAACACCTGTCAGGCAATGCCCAGAGACGCCAGCAGCAAACACACCAGCATAAGTATACAAAGGGGGGGAGGGGGGGCGGGGGGAGTAGGGAAGCAGGGAAGGAAGGAGAAAGGGACAGGGGAAGGTCCAGGGCAGGGGATACAAGGGGAAGCAATGGAGGAAAGGGAGAGGGAGAAGGAATGGAGGAAAGGGAGAGGAGGGAGGGGGAGGGAATCAAGGAAAGGGAGAGGAGGGAGGGGGAAGGGAAATGAGATTGGGGGAGGCCCGGGATCACAGGACATAAAAAAGGTACATCACAGACGCCATGGGCCCGAAGCCCTAGGCCAGATCTTAGAGGATATGCAGGGCAGGCCTATCCCTTGGGCAACATGTGTCAGCACCAGGATTTGCCAGAAGGGGGGGGGGTACCACCAGGAGGGCATGGTCCCACACTCGGGTACAGATAGAGGCTACCAGGGGAGCATCCCTCTCAGGCAAGGCAGTAAAGCGTATTCAGCCCCTGTCCCATTCGGCAAATCCCAGGGGAGCAAAGAAATAGCACATAATGCAATACATTCAGCAGGCAGCAATAAAGCAGCATATCACACGAGCGGAGTCTTCTTCCATCATGGGTCACAGACGGAGGTAGAGGTACAGTCCCAAAGTCCGGAGGAGTCCCAGGACGTCCAGACTAGTGCCTTATCCTCTGGTGTGCAGGCGGTTAAAGATAGGTACATCCAGGGAATCACCTCAAAAAGGGGCTCTCCGTGTGCCCAAGGACGCTGGGAGTTGAGCCGACAGGGGGATCCCAGCAACAAGGACAGGACCCAGGGTTCAAGAAACGACTTCCAGCTGCCAAGGCATCCGTCAGGGGAAAAGTGAACCATGATCCACGGGGCAGTAAGGCACTGGGGGTGTCCTCCACCCACAACATCACCAGAGGTAAAATAGAAACAAAAAAAAATGTGGGAGAGAAATCAATAAAAAGAAAACCAGGTAAAGAGATTCCGAAATCCTCACGCAGGGTTGAGGTAGTGACATCCATCCATCATCTTTAAGGTAGAAAGCTGCGAGTGGGAAAATCTCTCCGCGATTTCTTAGAGTGGGAGACTTCAGTCCATTGGGGTAGTGAGGGAACCTCAGGGAGCACGGGAGTCGGGGGGTCCGGCCATGGATCCAGTTCCACCGCGGGGATTCCTAGTGCTGCTGTGAATCCCGCCAGATCCGCCGGGGAGCGTAGAAATCACCAGGCGACCATTATGACGCACCGATAGGTGGAAGGGGTATCCCCATCTGTAAGGGACGTGATGGTCCCGCAGGGACACTGTAAGGGGGCGCAGAGCCCTTCGGCGAGCCATGGTGCGGGGCAACAGGTCTGGGAAGAAGGTAATGGCTGCTCCGTCAAAGTCAATGGATCCCCGCTCCCGGGCCTTGGGCATAATTTCCTCCTTCAGTTTATAGAAGTGGACGCGACATAGGACATCCCTGGGCTGTTGCGACGCAGGATTGCGGTATCCCGGAACTCGGTGCACCCTGTCAAGGTCAATAGGGTCCGTCGCTCCTCTATCGAGTAGTGAGTTAAAGATACCTCTGATAGTGGGTTCCAGGTCCGACGTCCCCGTCGCTTCCGGCAGGCTGCAAATTCTAATGTTGTTCCTCCGATTCCTATCTTCAGCGTCATCCATGTGTGTCCACAGACTGCAGCAGCTTATGTTGGTTTAAAGCTGTAGCTTGTAGTGCATTGATGGTCATGCGATGGGTATCCAAATGCAGATCCACTGTATCCAGACGTTTGCGGACCCCCTTGATAGCATCATGCAGGCCAGCCACGTCCGTCCTGTGCATATGCTCAAACCGAGCAAACAGGGTCTCCATATCCCGTTTGGAGGGAAGGTGATCCAGCAGACGCCTGACATCTCCTGTGGAGCCATCCTGGACTGAATCCTCATCAGAGGAAGCCTCTGGGTCCGCCAGGACGGGAGACATGTCGGCTGGCTGGGAGGAGGGTGAGTCAGGGCCATCGGTGGAGACTCCACGTGGGGCCGCCGTGCGGCCTGCAGCGCCGGCAGATCGCGTAGATGCCGGGGCCGCAAAGAAGCTGGAGATCGCGGTTCTCGGACCCCGTGCGCGGTCCGGCTTGGAGCCCTGTGATTTTTTGCCCCTCTTGGAGCCCATCGTGAGCGAAGATGAGGCACTTTAGTGCCGATGCCCGGTCCGGTGTAGCGGAGCAAGCTCCGCCCCCCTCTTCCTCTGTTTTTTTAATATAGCTTTGTCCTTAGTACTGTTGTATTTTTTTTTCTGAGTGTTTGGTTTTGGTGTTCTATGTCCATTTCATTTTAGTGTTGTTGCTTCCAGAACCTTTTTTCTCCTGTTTTGCTTTGCCTTTTTCTATTTGATTGTTTTTGTGTTCCCCTTTTGACTTGCTTTATACTTTTCTTTTGCCTCGTCACTTTGTTCTGTTGTGCTTTGTACATTGTACATTTATATCTGTTCGCTTACTCACTTAACCTTGATAGTTTTTTGATTAGTAACTTAAGATTATAGCCAGGGGTTGTGGACTTAATGCTAACTTTGAGATTGCATGTAACTGTTCCATTTCCCTTGCCCTAGCCTTGAAGCTGTCTATTTTGCATTCTTTTAGGCACACAAAAAGTAAAATAAATACAACCCTTTTCTTATTTATTTTTTATGTGGTATTCACAGTACTTTGTTGCTGTTTAATAACCTATAAAATGAATGTCCTAAATCACAGATGTCTTTTTATTGTAACAAAAGCACTTAACTGTTTTATGAATGTTACTGAATATACATTTTGTGTAAACATCTTAAAACCTAATATAAATCCTATATAATAATAATATTTAAAAATTCACAGCAATAATTTAAAATAATAGCCTGTTAATAGTATGCAAGTGCATTAAACACAACAACGTGTTAACATTTTAAGAGCAACATTTCTTCACAGGCATAGATGAGCTGTAGATAACTAGATCTATGAAGCATTTCAATGAAAAGGTTGTGAACATGTTTCCTGGTTAAGTCTTAAGTATTGTTTTTATCTAACAAACTTGCCAAAGGACAAGATAAAATACCTCTTTGCCAAGAGAAACCACATAGCTTCATAATGTTTTGAGCTTTGGATATATGATTTGTGCTTAATTTCATTTTCAACTAGTTGTATTTAAGTGTGATCTATGTTCTGGACTACAGTTTGTGTCATTACAGAAATTAAAAAAAACAGCAGATAAACATGTGTATGGGAAAATGGACAACATGGCATAAGTCAAACAACAAAAAAATTAAATGGTGAATGCTCTTCTCTGATTTAGTGTATGTGAGAATATCTAAATAAAGTATTTAGAAATGTCCATAGCATAAAAAAAAGAATTCAGTCTCTGAATATCTGTGGTCCGAATGAAAAAAGCTTCAATATTTCCAAAGCGTATTCGATTTTTTTTCAAAGTTAGATTAGTCTATATCTTCCTGACGGTCTTAGTTATTTGGAAAAAGAAACATAAAACCCCTGGAAACTTTTTATGACACATCCAAAATTGCAAAGCAGCGCATGGATCTACTAAGCTTTCCTATACAGAAAAATAAATATTAAAATTGTGTTTACATTTTAAAAGGTAATTCTTTCCTGTTTATATAGGTAATATACCGATAGGTTATTTGAACAGAGTTCAAAATTGGAGTATTGGAGGATTAATGGAGGAACCCCTTGTAGTAGTCACATTCAGCTGAACGTTTTTAATGTTGAAGTTCTCAGGACTAAGGATAGTATTTTCAGGAGTAGTAATCTGTCTTTAACATTATAGAACAGGTCCAATTGCATGTGACCGACTAATTCATTACATATTTGCAACACATTCTTCTGTTTAGGCTCTATAAAAATGCTGAAAGTACACAAAACTATCTGTTGACCTTGAGCTGACATTGCTACCTCGGCTGCACTGCAATCCAAGTAGTGTTATCAGCCCTGACTCAGTTTACCCATGGTGAACATCTTCTTATATTATGGAGATGAGGAGATGTATAGGTAGTACAGCATGGGAGAACTCAGACAGGATTGACAATGCTACTTGGAAATTCAGTCCAGTAGCTTATTAGATTTCTGAAAAATGAAAAGGTATTTTTCTGTATGTACCATGTATATACCATGGGAAAATAGTGGAGAGATATACAGATTTTTTTTCCCCTCAGACATACAGTTTAATATTTACCACTAAGTAAATGATCTTGTTTTGTTAAGAATCGACCCTATCAACACAAAAGGAAAGAGTAGTAGTACAGTAAGAAGTAAATTAAAAAAAAAAGGATGGTCATCTTTAAATTGTGAATTATAAAATAATCTGAACATCCGATATTTTTAATTAATGATGCATATTTAGGTCATTTCAGACAAACTATAACCGAACACCAGCTGGTAATTTAAAATGCCCACCAAACTCTGTTGTAATGAACCATGCAGTCCTCCTAATGCACTGAGATTTTATAATTAAACTTTTGCCTCCTGCTTAGCAGCAAAATTGCTTCAAAAGTGTTTCTGAAATTATGTTTGTAGTTTTAAATAGTATTAATATGCTGTAAACATGAACTTGAATATGCTGAATTTAAACTGCCCATTCATCACACTGATAAAAAAATACTTTTGATCTTCTTAAGGCATAGTGTACTCACATTTTAAAGTGGCATACGGTTGCTGAGCACTCCTAATGAATGAGTGCCAGGTGCCTAGTAAAAAGGAAATATCTAAACACTCAAACAAAACCACTTAGAAATATAAATAATTACAAATATACTGCATGAAATGCACACATTTATAGATTTGTAATATTTCAGTATGCTGTGTGAATAGGAACGCATAACGAACATATGGAGAGGTTTCCCTAAATTTGACTGCAAAAGTGGAAATACACTTTAAGGCAGTACAATTAAAGGCAAATTATTCAGGGGAAAGTTGCAAAGTAAAGACCCATCAAACATAGTTACAGTACATCAGTAGATAGGGTTGGGAAAAAACCACAGGTCTATCCATTCCAACATGTGCGTGTCAGTCAGTTTAGGTTAACTATAGTTTACATATTTCTAAGGGTCTATGTTGTGCTTATAGAGGACAATATCTAGAAGTTTTTAGTTCACTGGAGTGAACTCTCTAGAGCCAAAGTCAGCTGTGCTCACCCACTGCACAGAAAGAGGACAGGGAGGAATCCCTGTAGCGAGTGGTAACTGACAGTCACCACTCTCTGCAGGGAGAAGCAGTGAGCTGAGCAAGCAGCAGTTTTCTTAATTCTCGAGCTAAAGAGCCAGCATCTGACAGCTAAGGTGTCACACGCCAGCTCAAACTATTGGGAAGAGTAAATTTTACTCTACCAATACTTCTCTTATAAGAAGGGGGTGTGGCATAAAACATGTTTCAAAAGACCAAAACAAGATGGATGGTGAGAGCGGATGTTAACTACTTCAGTGAAACAGATCTCTGCTTCATCAGCTTCTTTGGGGTCTCTACATGACATTAGTTGCATGAAAGACCTCTGATGTCTCCATAAAGAGGACTGATCACCTTATATTTGCTATAACATAGGAGGCTCGTTAGCCTCCTATTGGATTGCAATAAAGTTGAGTGTAAAAAAAAAATGTAAAATGAAACATATAAAAAAAAAGCCACAAACATTTTTTAAAAGTCCACCACCCCCCACATGCACGCACATACAATGCAAACATACACCAACATGCAAATTAAAGGGCTATCAGTCAGTTTTAACACTAAACTGATGAGCAGTAAAAGCTTTTAAAGCATCGCCTATAGGAAATTATAGGTATTGTAGTATTTTGTGGTTTCACAAGTGAATGCAATTTTAAGGTTTCAAATGTTTGGCATCCATTTACCCTGCGTGACCCCATCTTTTATATTTTACCAAAAAATTGGTTATTATATTCTGCTTATGTGCATTAGATTTAATTTTAGTAAATTTGATCCTAAAAATAATGGTTTGAAAAGCATCTTTTGCAAATACTGTGCAACGTAATAAATTGCAACTAGCCTTTTTTTTATTCTACCGGGCCTCTGCTTTCAGAAAATAGATAATTGTTTGGGGGTCTGAAGCTGTTTTCTAGCCAAAAATTCAGATTTTATCATGTGTTTACACATAGTAAGAAATTACTCAGGGCAGCAAGTAGATAATAAATGGCAGGCCAGTAGCACTGCTAGAAGATGGTAATAATGGCAGGCCAGCAGCAGTTTTAGGAGATGGTAATGGTTGCAGGCCAGTAGAGGTGCCAGGAGATGGTTATAGTGGCAAGTCAGTAGCGGTGGCAGGAGACTTTAATGGATGGCAGGCCAGCAGCAGTGGCAAGAGATGGTAGTGGTAGCAGGACATGTTAAAAGTGACAGGCCAGCAGTGGTGGCAAGAGACCTTAATGGATGCCAGGACTGCAGCAGTGGCAGGAAATGGTAATGGCAGAAGATGACACCCATGTACAATTCCCTGTGTTTGGAAGGCAGAGAGCATACCCCTAGAAACCTGCCCATGTCCTCCTCCTTTCTGTTGGCATCCCAACCCTCCTTTTGCAGTTGATCCTCCAGTGAAAGATCTATTACACAACGCAAGGAGTGCTCCAGCAGGTTCACAAACGGGATCATGTCACTGATCCCAACCCATCATGGCCCACCATTCTGGTTGCCTCTTTCAATAATGACAACATGGTACACATGTTGCACATGAAGCTGCTGCAACATGACCAAGGTCAAACTCCACTGATTGGGCATGTCACATGTTAGGTAGTTGGCAGGCAGCAGATGTTGCCACTAAATTTAAGCCAGCAGAGCAGTAGCTGGGTATGATTGCTTTAAGTGGCTGCATGCTCTTCTGACCTGCCACAGCACATCATGGAAACCAGGATACCCAAATAAGATGTGTGTCAGGCAAGTCACATGTTTCCTGACAACATTTTCTTGGAGCCAGCCACCTATCAGCCTGTCCCTGAATAGCTGAGACAATCGCTGACCCACTGTCCCCCAGACATCTCAGCTGTAAAATATGGCATTGCAATGCCTTGCATGGGCCATTGCATAGATTCTTAGTTGCTTGTGTGGGACTAGTGGCACTGAGTATTCAGTAGATGAGGCCCATCAAGAGGAGGGAATAACGGTGACTGAGCTGTCTTTATCAACAAGTTGCGCAAAACAGGGTGGCACCACCAGCTACAGTGGTGTGCCCCACATTGCATCCTTCCCAGCAGCAAGCAAAATGACCCAGTCGGCTGTGAGAGAGATGCAACTGTCCTGTCTATGCTTGCTGTACCATGTTTATCCAGAGACATTTTCTTCTACATGATGGTGGAGGATAGTTGAAAAATGGCAACCAGGTATCTGCCACTGTGGTACTGCATATGCCAATCGTACAGCTAGCAAATCTGTCAAGCTGGTATTGAAATGCTAGGAATTCTGGTGACCTGCTGCATATTTTTTCTATTTACCATGCTTGATATGCTGCAGCCAGATGCAGTACACACTACAATGCTGTGTGTAGCACATGTATGAATTAAGGTCAGACTGCTGAGACCTGTAGAGCACACCTAGGAATTCCAGTGGCCAGCACCTCTAACATAGTAACATAGTATTTGAGGTTGAATAAAGACATTAGTCCATCAAGTCCAACCTATAGGATCTCATTCTTAGGAGTACTTGTATCCCTGTATATTACGGTCCCTTAGGAAATCGTCCAAAAGTTTATTGAACTATTCCACACTGTTAGCTGAAATCAATGCCTGTGGCAGTGAGTTTGTTTCAGACCCTAACCACTCTAACTGTGAAGAACCCCCTTCGCCCCTTGTGCTGGAATTTTTTTTCCACCAATTTTAGGTGGTGGCCTCTGTGAAGCTGTGTCCTCCAATTAGGATGGCTGCTCCCTCCACTGCTCTTCAGGCTTACCATGTATGAAATCCTGCCTCACTGAAGCCACCATCTTATCTTTCCACTCGAGCTTGAAAAAGAGGTAATACCTCGAAACGTGTCGCTCTTCTCTCCCTGAACTATCGCCATCCCATCACTGATCCGATCACCAGGCGCCTGTCAGCTGCTTCCGCATACCGACTCCCGTACACTGTTCCAGTCAGACCTGACCGAGACGGAGCACTGATACATACAGCCACGGCCACAGCACCCCAGTCTGCACCCGACACCGCTGGGTCTCCCCTGGTTCTCACCCACACCGCCCAGAGCCAGCATTCTTTCAGCGGCACCATGGACAGAGTCCCCTCTCCTTGTTCACAGCCTTCCTCCCTTCTGTGGACAAACTCCTCCAGGCAGCACACCAGCCAGATTCGGGCATACATCACGAGTGTCCCGACCCTCCACACAGGCCACCCATCTCCTGATCCCTGGATCCGCAGGTAAGTGTCATTACATTGATTCTCTGCCATATCTTGTCCAGTTAGCCAGTGCTCCATTGTTGTTGCGCCCTTTGTATTCTTTTGTTTATCTGCATTTACAGGTTCTCCTTCTGTTTCCCAGGGCTGCATGCATGTCTGTCAGTTAGCCTTCCCCATCCGAGAGCGCTGTTTATGTTTTTTCTGTCTTTCCATTATAAAGCTTTCAGCTGTCCTTCAGTAACTCCATCACACATTGACAAAAGGATGCTGGGAGAGCTGATTTTTTTTTTCTTAGGGAGGGGGATGGCACTTTTTAAAGTCGCATTATTAGCTATAATTTTTCACCTGACCAACAAAGTCCACAGCTCAGGCAAAGTATTCCAGGGGTTCTTTTTTAGTGCTTGGGAGACCTTACCCATAAGTTCACCACTTAGGTGAACAGTGAGCATTCAAAGTTCACTGCAAACCCAACGCCGTGGCAAATATGAACCTCATCCTTACTGCTGTGCAATTTCACTGAAAAAGGAGCTGTCTCCCAATTACATGAAGTAAAAAAAATGAATTAATCTACCAGCAGGAACAACAGGCAATAAAACTATGTTACAGGGGGATTCAAATAAATAAAAACTGCTGTGTTACTTCCGGTTCCGGCGCCTGATGTAGCAGTCGCAAGGAAAAGAGCTCCTGCACTGCCAGACCTAAACGGCATATAAAATCCACCTCGGCCGCTCGTAATCGGCTCTCTGCCCTAGGAGAACCAGCTGGGACCTGATACCGAGTTGTCCATGGATAAGTTCCTGGCAAAAAAACGCATCGGACAGCGTAACAAAAATACGCCAACGAGACCTAGGAGGCCTCAATCATCTCCCAAGATGGCCGCCACACAGGCTCTGCTGTACGCAAGCCCTTCCTCGGAAGCTGTGACTAAGGCAGTGAACAAAGGTATCCAAGCCCTACACGCGGGACTACTTCAGCAGGCACAGAGGCTTTCTGAGGCCGAAAACCGAATCGCTCAGCTGGAGGAGGGAGCGAATCTGCAGCCACCCAAATGGATTCCGCCCAATGCTCCATTCAACATCTGATGGGCAGGGTGGAGGACCTCGAAAATCGTTCCCGCCGGAAAAATGTGCGCATTATCGGCCTCCCGGAATCATATCGTCCTTCATCCCTAGCGAGCATATGCGCCCATAATATCCCTGACCTCCTCGGGATCCATATGCCTTGCAGGGTGGAACGGGCTCATAGAGTGGGTCCCCCAAATCCGGAAAGGAAGTCACCGCGCCCGGTCATTGTCCGTTACCTAGACAATACTGACCGAATGGCGGTCCTGCAAGCATTCCGCACAAACAGAGGCCTTACACTGGATGACCACGGTCTACTTCTGTTTGCTGACTACTCGGCTGAGGTCTCCAAAGAAGCGCAAGGCCTTTAGTGGCGTCTGCACGGAGCTCTTCCAGAAGAAGGTGAAATTCACCCTGGTGCACCCGGCTACTCTTCAATTTCAGGCACCAGATGGTTCTCAGCAATCATTCCCGGATCCAGTGGAGGCGAACGCATATATTCATCGGAAGATGGACCCCAACACTCCTCATGGAAATCATACTCCTCTACGCCAACAACGCCAGTCTACACCGGCAAAGAAGTCGTTACCTCGCCTCCCGATGACCCCCTCGGACTCTCCATGAGGTACGGATCGTCTTCTGGAATCACAGTCATGCCCGTTACGTTTTCCAGGCCAAGGTGAGCTCGTTTCCGCCTCTCCCCCATTTAACACCTTATGAAGGGGGAAGCATAGGCCATGAGCCCTAAGTGCCTCGGGCAACTTGCGTCAGGACCTCCGGTACGCTTTAACCCACCCTTTGATCTCTATTCTGGCCGAGGGACAGTCCATTGATGCGCATTGGAGCCGTTCCCCTGGCTTAGCGGAGCTGATACTGTCCCTGCCATGCTCCTCAGGAAAAAAGAGAAGTCCCAAGTTATGACCTTGAAGTTTGTTTTTTCTTATTTTTTCTTATTGTTGTTTTTGGATTTCTGTCTGGGTCCAGTTGACCTCGGACTGGTTTTTTGGTTTACCCATACAAAGTCAATATACGATCTTACATGATTTTTACACCTCATTAACGATATCTATAGACATGCTCTCCCCTCACCATCATCATCATCTACAGCTTTTGATACTTTGTTATCACAAGCTTATGATGCTGCTCAATGGGGTATTAAGATTGATGCCACTATTGATCTGAATGCTGATAATAACTGTTCATATATAACTCTTTTGTACTGTATTTACCTTGCTCCACCTATATGTCCCCTTTTTAAATGGCTGTGAGAGTGGTCTCCTGGAACATAAATGGCCTGCGGTCACCTGCCAAACGCATAAAAATCTTCCGTTACCTGAAAAAGTAGAAGCCTGATATTGTGTTATTGCAGGAAACACATCTTTCACAAACTGACATAGATAGGATGCGGAAATTCTGGGTGGGGGAAGTCATCAGCTCCCCATCTGTAGGAAGGAGAGCAGGAGTAGCCATCCTGTTCCACAAAAATTTACCCTACAAAATCGTTCATGTGGAGAATGACCCTGAAGGCTGAAAACTGCATGTTCGTATCACTGTCCACAGCAAAACCTACTCACTTTATAATTTTTACTTCCCAAATTCACCGACGGCTCAGTATTTCCAGGAGACCATCTCATGGATCATGCGTGATGATAATCCTAACAAGATCTTGGGAGGGGATTTTAATTCTGTCATGGTGACGGGTGAGGATAGATCGGGGATCTCGGGATCCCCCAGGGACCGTGACTCGACAAAACCCAAACCGACACTATTGACAGAGATGATTGAATCCTTGCATTTGGTAGATGTGTGGAGGATAAGAAACCCGATTGAGCGGGAATACACTCATTTTTCTGCAGTCCACAACACGTTTGCAAGAATAGACTATTTCCTGACGTCTGGCCCCGTAGACGCCACGGTAGGCGATACCCAACTGCTCCCTATAGCATTATCTGACCAAGCTCCCCTATTGCTTGAGTTGCAATCCTCTCTTCCGAGAGGTGAAGCTATCATATGGAGGTTCCCATCCCACCTGGTGGCAGATGCCTCCTTTAAATCCATGCTGAAGTCAGCATGGCAAGACTATGCTTCTTATAATAGAGAACATGCTAGTACACCTAATCTATACTGGGAAGCGGGTAAAGCTTACCTACGGGGCAAAATTATGTCCTATGTAGCAGCAAAAAAAAACCAGGCCAAATCTCAATTTAATCGCGCCAGCCGGGATTTACGCCTAGCTCAACAGACCTACTCAGCTGACCCCACACCGACACGTAGGGAAGCATGGCAAAAGGCGAAAGCGGACTTTACGTGGTGGACTAATCAACAACATCTCTACTTACAGTCCCAATTCCAACTGCGCATGCACAAATTTGGGAATAAAGCGGGGAGGTTGTTGGCTAATCTGACCAGACCGCATACCCCGAAGGCCCATATATCCTCTCTGGGTTCCACCGCAGGAGTTCTCACAGCAGACCCCAAGCACATAAACACGATCCTGGAAAATGTTTATAAGGCATTATATTCGACGTCCCCTATAGACATGGAGGCGGGACACAGTTTCCTAGACACCATTTCTCTCCCTAGATTAAAGGAGGCAGACCTAGAGATACTAAACGCGGACATATCAGTGGAAGAGATAGCTCGGGTGGTCAAGACCTCTTCGAATGGCAAATCACCAGTACCAGATGGTCTAACAAACTAATTTTACAAAATGCTCCAGGAGGATCTGACCCCTGTGCTGCATAGTGTTTTTAGCACTATGTGGTCAGGAGGTGACTATCTACCAATGGGCACTGAAGCCTATATAAAAGTATTGCCAAAGAAAGGGAAAGACCTTACTCAACCCAACTCGTACAGACCCATATCTTTGATAAATTGTGATGCCAAATTCATGTCTAAAATTGTTGCCGATAGATTAGCAACAATATTACCACAATTGCTTTCCCCTGCTCAGGTGGGTTTTGTTAAACACCGGTCGGCTGTAATCAATATCCGTAAACTGCTAACTGTACTGGATCATGCCAAGGACCACCCGTCTTCCCCCATGGCTCTTAACTCCATAGACGCGGAAAAAGCCTTTGACAGCATCCAGATTCCTTGGGTATTTAGAGTCATGGAGGGGATGGGACTCCTTGGCAGACTTCAGTCTTTTGTCAGGGCTTTATATACCTCTCCATGTGCTCGAGTGAGTACCCCTGGCTTCATATCCGCAAAATTCCCACTGATCCGAGGCACTAGACAGGGATGCCCGCTCTCACCTCTGTTGTTCAATATCGCCTTGGAACCTCTATCCCTGTTCTTCCAGAATGTATCAGATATATCTGGGATAACGCTACACGACACCGAACTTAAAATAATGCTCTTTGCTGATGATATAGTCATGTTTTCATCTAACCCAGAAGGCGATCTCCCCAAAATACAGAATGCCTTCACACAATTTAGCTCCTTCTCTGGCCTACACATTAATATCTCCAAGACTGTAATTCTCCCTCTCACCTCTAGGGCAGCTGAATACCTGAGCACTATTCAAACGTTTACAGTTGCAAAAAACTCCATCACATACTTGGGACTCAAGATTGGCAAAACCTCCTCCTCCCTGTATAACCTTAATTTCCCTCCTCTATTTGAAAAAATATGCAAGGATCTACTCTTATGGAGGAGCCCCACCAGCGATTTCCTACACTATCTGCAGGTCACTGCCCACATCAGAAAGTTGAGCCCTTTGAGCACTAATTGTTTACATTCATCTCTCCCAGATAGGATCATTCCAACCGCCAAGGTCACTATCATGGACTTTTACTCACACCTGAGACATGCCTCCATTCCCTCCTTAGACTTGCCCAACTTAGCCAAATGGACTGAAAACGTCCCCACAGATAATATAGTTGACAAGATTCTTACAGGCTACCGTTCACTATGCAGGGCAATGACCAATGAACAGTGGAGAGAAACCCAGTTCAAAATCATCCACAGGGCATATTGTGCCTTCCAGAGATCTCCCCAACAGAGTCGTAACATTACCCTTTTCAACTACTGCCCCAAATGTAAACTACCGGCAGTGCCTCTATTCCACTGTCTCTGGTCATGCCCTGACATCCAAAGGTATTGGACACAAGTGTTGGAGCTGGTATCCGTGGTAGTGGGACAGAAAATACCGTTGGACGCCTTACTACTGATATTTAACTATTGGGAGGTCCAGACAACATCATCTGTTTCGTTGGGTAGATATGCTAAACAATGGATTGGTACCGCCTTTTTGGCGGCCAAAAGAAGCATCATGAGAGAGTGGCTCTCTCCACACACCCCCACTGTATATGGGTTAAGGGAGGACTTAGTAAAACTATTTCACCTGGACAAACTGGAGGCGGAATTACATCTGGAAGAGAACAATAAAATTAAGACCTTTTTCAAGAGGTGGCTCCCATTCGTTGAATATGCATTCCCACTCTCGACCCAAAAAAGTATTTTGTCCCCCTTTCAATTCACCACATACTGCTTAATGCAAAATTTGGCAAACTCATGTTGACTGGCCGATTTATGGGTGGGTCTTACACCTCTTCCACCCCTCATCTTTGTATGTTGGGGGGAGCTGGTGGGGGAAATATATATAGCTATAGTTCTGTAACTTCATGCCCCGGGACAGGATCGGGAGGGGGTTAGGGTGATTCTCTTTTTTCTGGGGCAGTTGCTACGCGTAAGCAATGGAATTTCAAATTTCAAATGTTAAATTTTAAATAGCCAAATCATAGGAGGACTTTAGTGGACATGGATGACTCCTGGGGTGTGCTACCTCATTAATGGGTACCTTAGATATCGACATTATCTATAGGTGTATGGAACATACCTTTGTTTGGGTTTTTGTTTTTGGTTTGATGTTTTGTTTGGATGAAAAAAAAACTGCTGTGTTAATGGTAGTGACAGATTGCATCATACGTGCTATTTTTTATAACATATAGTTCCACTTTATATACCTAGATGTTCCCAGTCCCATTAGGACAAAAACACAAATATGCTGTAATCACTGAGCAACTAGATTTAAAATACAGATTGGAAAATATTAGAATCAAATTGCAATATATGAGAACACATCATGACAGAGGTAAAAGAATAATTATATATGTGAAAAACAAATAAGCAGTTACATGTGAACAAACAAAAACAAAACTGACAAAACCAATAATATTAAAGGCATCTATGAATTAATATGTCAAACAAAAGATGGCAGGCTGCACATTCAAACATCTGGATATAGCTGTAGGATGCTGCATTATTCATGATGATGTTCAGTGCTATCAGCAGGAAACATGATAAGGATTTGGATTATAGATCATTGGTAAGTGAACACCTAGTGGGTTCAGTTCTGGTTAGAAAAATCTAGAGGGTAATACATAACCAGAAATGGTTTAGTTAATGAGCATTGGTATTTAGAGATGCACTGAAGGACATACAGAACAAATAGTTTTTTAATGTTATATGCTATTTTAGCAGTTTAAAAAGGGAACATAATTCAGTTAGTATACTATATAACTGTACTGTACTTGGAAGCTTTTTTTAGACAGTGAGTATATATAACAAGCACCCTGGAACCACCGAAATCGTGGGAAACAAAACCCTCTTTACCAGGAGAATTTTAACCAAAGTATATTAATCTCCAGTTTCTTTTATCATTCAAAAGGTGTCAACGGGCCTGACCTCTTTGTATTAGCTGGATACTGCCATGGCCACTGGAGATAGGTTAGACCAGCCTTTCTGAACCTTGGGAAGGGAGAAGGACTGATATCCTGCCTATGCTGGCTGCCAATGTAAGAGGTACTACCCTGACCACCAGTGTAAGGAGGCATTTCTCAACTGATCATCAATGTAAAGCAGCAATACAATTTTTTTTATGTTAAAAAATCTGAGGGTTTAATGTCACTAACACTGAGTGAGCTGTATATATCATTTTTAACAGGAGTACCCTGAAACCTGAGCATTATTTAACAGGTTATGCTAGGGTAAAATGTTTTGGAAAGGCTGGATTAGACTGTGGTACAGGTAGCAAACGCAGAACTGTTAGCCTCAGATAAATGTCAGTACTAAAGGGTCAACAGAAAACGTATTTAAAGTCCCAGTAAATAGTGTATTTTTAAATGTACAAAAGACAGTACAAAAGGTTTTTAATGCATACAGGACAGGCATTGCTTGCAGTGCATGGTGAATGGCAAAAATTTATTTAAAAATAATTAGATTTTTTAAAAATAAAAATGTGACTGTTTTACTAAGCACTACAATTTTATTTTCCCAAGTTAAAAGACATGTTAACAAAAATGCCCTATGCTTTCAATAATCAATAGGTCAGCATATGTACAATTAGTTAACTTTGGGATCTATGTCCCAAGCACTGTCAGGGACCAGAACACCCCCATGTGGCACTGTAATCAGATCCTGCAATTCCAGTGCTCACATGCAGGTTTCTCCAGGCAACCAGTAGTTGTCAGGGACCTTAGCAGCTCCAAGTGACAGTGTGATGCTGGAACCAGGCCCTGCAGTTCCGGTGCTCACCTGCGGGTGTCCCAGCAATTAGCAATTAGTCACCACCTGCTGCTGATCTGGGAAGGTATTTAGCCTCTCCTCGCAGTGAGGCCGGTGCCTCAGTATTGTTGCCATATCCTGTTTCCTGTAGCCTGCTCCTGCCTTGAAGCCTGACCTGACTCCTGACCCCTTTACCCCTGAGGTTTTCTGATCAGTGGCTCCCCTCTTGTCCTGCTCCCCGGGTGTTACCCTGTTGTCCTTGGTGTGTAATTTGTTACTTGTATTAGGCTATAAGTATCATATAGTTAGGCTTTTATATGATACTTGTGGGTGTTGGTGGGGTTGCTTATGGTTGTGATGTTTTTGGAGTAGCTAATAAACTGTAGTTTATAAGCATTGTTTGGTGTGGTCACGTATTTGGTTCACCTGTATCGATAACTGCACGCGGTGAGGGGAAACCCGTGCATGGTATCATGTCATAATACTGAGGCC
The DNA here is from genome assembly GCF_000935625.1 of Nanorana parkeri. Taxonomy (NCBI): domain Eukaryota; kingdom Metazoa; phylum Chordata; class Amphibia; order Anura; family Dicroglossidae; genus Nanorana; species Nanorana parkeri. The sequence goes on along the minus strand of NW_017307590.1, from coordinate 96,557 downwards.
TAACGACCAAATTGACCACATGTGGACCTGCAGGTTTTTGTTTTCTTATTTCCCTTTTACTGCTGTCAAGATGGATCTTGATGGGATACGCTATTATGTGCGCTTAGCACCCGAGGCGCCAAAGCGATGTCAACAGTTTTTTTAAAACTTTCCCAGGGAAAACCTATGGGAATGTGTCCACAGGGCTCATTGTGTTATGGATCTGACCGGTTGTTCATTTGGGGATATTCAACCCATACTCAAAATTTGCACCGAACTAGCTTTGAGTAATGTTGAGGGTGATGACTTCTCCTCTCAATTTACCTCGTCACAGATTGCATTGCTGGTGGGGCTTTTAGAGGATGATCAACCTGGGTTTTTTGAGCATTATTCTGATTGTTGTCAGGAAACCTTGTTAAACTGTATTGAAGCAGTTCAGACCCTTATTAACCAGGGGCTCTGTAAGGAAACCTTTGCCCAACCCTTGCTTCAGATGTGGTCTGACATATGTTCCATGCAGTCTAGTCCCCCTTCCAGATCCCAATCGGTTTTAACATGTTGCCCATGACAACCGGAGTGACCCCAGCTTCGTTTCCAGTCCAATCTTCTCCTGCTTCTGTGCCAGCCCAGCCTACTCCAGCTTTGGTGCTGGCCCAGCCTGCTCCAGCTTTGGTGCCAGCCCAGCCTGCTCCAGCTTTGGTGACAGACATGTCTTCTCCATTTTTCAGTGCCAGCCCAGCCTGCTCCAGCTTTGGTGCCAGCCCAGCCTGCTCCAGCCCAGCCTGCTCCAGCTTTGGTGCCAGCCCAGCCTGCTCCAGCTTTGGTGCCAGCCCAGCCTGCTCCAGCTTTGGTGCCAGCCCAGCCTGCTCTGGTACAAGATACAAGATCCCTAGTTTATAGGACCTCCATTATTCAAATCCCTCCATGCCATCCCAAGAGGTTTCCTTCAGTTTTTGGACAGGCTGGCCCATTCAAGCAAGTGGGGTCCTTGCCCATTTCTTAAGACCTCTTGCCCTCTGGCCTCCACTGTAATTGTTCTGGATTGTAACGCATGTCCAGAGACTCCATTCCAACCACAGCAGTGCTTTGTCCGTTGCCCTTCCGGACTCTGTCGACCCTATGTGCGTTCTCCAGTTGGGCCCCACTGCTCCTCACTCCACTGCTCAGTGGGAACCCGTTGATATTGTGCCTGCTGCCCAGCTCCTCGCCTCTGCTGATCCGGTGCCTGCTTCCCAGCTCCTCGCCTCTGCTGATCCGGTGCCTTCTGCCAAGCTTATCGCCCCTGCTGATCCGGTACCAGCTGCCCAGCTCCTCGTCTCTGCCGATCCGGTGCTTTGGCTGATTGTCCAGATGAACTTTGTGGGATCTTCACCCAATGTCTGCTCTGGTCTTGGTAATAGGGTTGTGCCCTTTGTAGCCGAGAGGCCTGGGGTTTTGGACATCTACTTCAGGTGTGGTGATCATTAGCGCAAGCCCACACTCGGTAATGGTGATTTCCTAGGAAACAGGGGAGCACCATTTGAGCCTTCCTGGATTCCCGATGGCGTCACTGCATTATCCAAGATATGTGGTAAACTGGGTCGGGTGGCCACTGCTTTGGAGGAATCCAGGTGGCTGGCTAAGTGCATTGTTGGTCCTAGTGACCCCCCATGCTGATTAAAGGTGGTATGCCCGTGGAAACCTAAGCTCCTCCATGCGTGGGAGTATACGCTGAAGAACCCTAGTGCCCGTGGCCTTCATGTTGGAACATCAGCTGGCTTATGGAATTTAATGCCAGATCCTGGGGGTAGGATACTCTGCCTGTTACTTGACCATGATGGCGGAGGGCTCGACCGGTCACCAGACAATGGGAGTGGGGTGTTGTTAGAAAATATTTCTTTAATGACACTTGCGATTTAAGCGTCATAAGGTGATTATAATCTTCATCAAAGAATGTCCAGTTGTTGAATGAAAAACTTGTGACTTTAATTGTATAGCATAAAGTCAACAGCATACAATGATATAGCAAAAGTGTAATATACAAATAGATAGCTCAGAGTATATAGTTCTTAGTTAATGCTGAGCTTAAAAGTATATCACCTTGTGCCTGCTTCTCTTCAGGCTTGAGAAGGTTTCAGCCAAAAATAGTCTTAGCAGGTGAAACAACTAAGTCTTTTCTCTTCAAATGGGGCGTGTCTCTCCTCGTGTGGAGTCGTCTTCTGTGTGTGTAGTGTGATGTAATGCCATGTAGTGTCGTAGTGCTCATGCTTATATTCCAAAATCGATGTTAACTATTGGTTAATCATATAAGGTCATATACTTTGTAAGTATATTCTCATCTCGACATCACGACTCCCATACTTTCTTTCTATGGCTTGACCAAAATTACCTAAGTCATCAAGATTTCTAATGTCTTTCTACAAACCTATTTTGAATACAGATAGACTTCTTTGACATGTTTGAACAGCTGACTCTTACAGTTCTCTCAAATTCTAACATAGCTTCAGATTTCAAGGACAAAACAAGGATGTATTTTTTAAAGTCATGCATTTTTTACAGGGTGCACTGTGGCACTGGAACCAGATCCTGCAGTTTCAGGGCTCACCTGCAGGTGTCTCCAGACTGCCAGTAGCAGTCAGGGACTTGAGCACCTCCAAGTGGCACTTTGACGCTGGGACCAGGTCCTGCAGTTCCGGTGCTCACCTGCAGGTGACCCAGTAATCGGCAATTAGTCACCACCCGGTGCTGATCTGGGAAGGTATTTAGTGAGGCTGGTGCCTCAGTATTGCTGCCATATCCTGTTTCCTGTAGCCTGTTCCTGCCTTGAACCCTGACCTGACTCCTGACCCTTACCCCTGAGGTCTCCTGATCAGTGGCTCCCCTCTTGTTGTCCTGCTCCCCAGGGGTTACCCTGCTGTCTCTGGTGTGTAATTTGTATTAGTTAGGCTTTTACATGTTACTTGCAGTTGTTGGTGGGGTTGCTTATGGTTGTGGTGTTTTTGGAGTAGCTAATAAACTACACTGAGTGGCCAGATTATTATGACCACCTGACGTTTGTAGGCAAATTAGCTATAATTTTGCGCTGAAGTTGCTAGAGGGCCAGACCATTCTAAATATGGAAGCAGGTTGTTTACCACGACAGTAGAAGTTATTTTTTTTTCTGAAGATATGGGTAAACAATGCCATTTAACAGCCTTTGAACGTGGGATGATTGTTGGTGCTCGGAGCCATGGATCGAGTATCAGCAAAACAGCAGAATTCGTTAAATGTTCAAGAGCAGCTGTTGTTAAAGTGTTCAACATCTCGTGGAGTCACGAGGCGGCCCAACGAAGTCATCTCGTGGAGTCATCTCGTGGTCCAACGAAGTACTGATGGGGTGGTCATAATAATCTGGCCACTCAGTGTATAGTTTATAACCATTATTTGGTGTGGTCACGTATTTGGTTCACCTGTATCGATAACTGCACGCAGTGCGGGGACACCCGTGCACGGTATCGTGACAAGCACTAAGGAGTGTAATCTTGTGCATCTGGGAAAGCGCACAAATATTTGTAAGCCATGCACAGTTGATGTGGGTTTATTCCTATGTGGCATGCGCATCTGAAAATGTCTGTTTAGACAGACACAAAAACGGTAGAGAAAAATCACATAATTTTTTAGGTACACCAAGACTTAGATGGATAAAGCATGTGTTCTATAGCAAACAACCCTTGTTAATTATGTGCATATTCACTAGAGTCTATGCAGAAATGTTCATGCACGTAGCAAACCAATTTTAAATTCCATAATTACAGATGTTGTCCATCTGCTCGGACTCTGTCGATGCTGGTAAATCATGACTAGTATGTGAAAGGTTTTTTTTACCAGGATCTCTATAGTCTTCATGAGCTGGAAGTATTTCTCACATATTACAAAAGCTTTCAAGAAAATACAATTCTCCCGTATATGATTTCTGTTTGCTCTGATGTCACTTCTGACTTTACATTATAATCCGTAAACATACTGTCAGGTTGTAAGCGATTAGGTGTTTGTACTGACAGTTGCTGTATATTAGCCCAGACTGCCATTTCAGAGAATGTTTATGCCAAGGAGAATAGCAAATATCCTATTTTAATTTATTGAATTATTACATTCTGATGTATAGCCAGTTTTGTCACCTTATCAGTCAATGATATAAGCTTCCAACCAACAGTCACTGTCAGTTGTTTAAATAGACCCTGTCACAGTCTTAAATTACAACTAAAAGCCCTCAAAATTAGGTATTTTGAATGCTTATTTGCAGTGTTATTCTTTTTCATCAATTATTTGTATTCATTTGCAAAGTACTAGGGCTGCAGAAATTAACGATTAATCGCTCGATTAATCGTTAATTTTTTTGATCGATCAAAATTATTTTGATCGATCAAATTTCTTTGGCTCCGTACTCACCTCTCCGCCATCTTCCGGGTCTTTCGTCGGAGATCCAGTGACGTCACGGACATCGACGTCACCGGACTCCTCCCCCCTTCCACAAGCGGCTCTGTCAGCTAACGAAGGGAAGGGGGAGGAGTCCGGTGATGTCGATGTCCATGACGTCACTGGACTCCTCCCCCTCCCCTTCGTTACCTGATGGAGCTGCTTGTGCCGGTGAGTACACCCGGGAGAGACACACTTTTTACCGGAAAGGTTTAATCTGCTCAATCGAGCAGATTAAACTTTTCCCTGGGATCGTTTTTATTTGTATTTTCTGACATTGGGAGCCGCGGCCTGACTGTCAGTCAGAAAAGAAAAAAAAAGGCATACGATTGCATAGTTAGATTACTATTGGCTAATGCACCCGCCCACTTCTGCTGTCAATCAGCAGAGGGGGACCTGAATTTTTCTATCAGGTCCTCTTCTGGTGATTGAAAGCAGCAGGGGGCGGGTGCAATAGCTAGTTTGCTATAGGCTATTGCAAAGTGAAATAGCCAATAGGAATCTAGCTATGCATTCTTATGCCTTTTTTTTTTCTGACAACTGCAACTGGCAGAATAAAAAAAGAAGTCTGCAGATAGCAAAGAAGCTATTGCTTCCTGTGCTATCTGCCATCATTTCAGGGGGGTGCTCTCTCCCAGCCCCCCCTAACCTCCCCTCCGCGGATGGGGGGGGAGAGGGCACCTCCCTGAAATGAGAGGGACACCTCCCTGAAATTGCTTATTTCAGGTTGGGATCCCTGGCATTGGCCTATACACATACAGCACAGCAATAAAGTAATAAAATGAGCTAGGATCACACTAATCCAGCACGTTATTAATCTCACGTGCCCCACTCAATATGGCCGCCGCTTGAGTGGGGCAAGTCAGAATAATAACGTGCTGGATTAGTGTGATCCTAGCTCATTTTATTACTTTATTGCTGTGCTGTATGTGTATAGGCCAATGTAGTTGAATGTGTATGTGCGTTATAATTAATCGAAATTAATCGATTAAAATTTTTTTCGATTAATCGAACACGAAATTTTTAATCATTACCGCCCTACAAAGTACCTTTTGAACTTTATAGAACACTTGTCTAATTAGTTCAATAAAAAGCCTTCTACCTACGTGCACATTAGGGTCCAATTACTCTCCATGGTGGCTTAGCTCCTCTGCCCCTTCCCTCACCTACATATATAACCTTTTGTACATTTTCTGGGAGAGAAGAAAAGGGGAATACTATAGAGTATCACTTGAGTGACAGCTGTGAGCCTTCTGGGGCTACTGACATGGCAATATCCTGCAGTAAGGATGAGCAAGTGTGCCTGGTTTTAATGCATGGGGCATTCAATGAACCAATCATAAAGTCCGAAAATTGCACACCTAAATCAAAATCCTATAGAAATCTATAGGGGAGGAATCTTGGAAACCAATTTGGAATGTTTTCAAGGCCAATAGACAAGGGGTTTTCAAACAAAGGACATGGGAAACTGGGCACTGGCATGGGGACATACAGTAGAGGTGGCAATCCAACAGGGAGAGGTACCTTCTTTTTGAGTCACTTTCACTTTAAATTAAATAAAAATTAGAGCCTTCTCTTTAAGATAATAGCCAGATGTGTTGTACAGTTTATGCAATATAAATAGCTTTTATGAGGTGGCAATGTAAGAGGGACAGACAAAGCATGTTTTATTACAAAATAGAGACAATACATATAGAGACAATAGCCAGTGTGGCAGTGTGTGGCAATGCCACTGTGTAATCTCCATTCCTGTGTCCAGATTTTGAGTGTCCAGTGCATGCTGATGGCACAGGTGTGCGCAGCCTTTAAAATATAAGGTGTTGGGAAGGGTTCAGGGCTCCACCTGGGAGACAGAAAAGCTCCACCCAGGAGTCAGAGTGGAGGCCAGTGCAGCAGGGTGCTGCGGATTGGCAAAAAAAACCCCAGTGTGCAGGTTAGCACACGGCTGTGACTGTCTGGAGGTAAAGACAGCGGCCTGAGGCCAGAGCACCGGTGCTGCAAATGCAAAGCCAGGAGGCTGGATGGGCATGTGCTACCATGAGATGCTAAAGAACCCCGGTGAGGGTAATTGTTCTTTTTTGTTAAATGTCATTTAATAAAAGTGGGTAAGTAAGCCCTGAAATGAAGATTTCTGTGAGTGGATGCGTCCTTAATGCACTACTGTTTGGAGCGAATTCTCACACCAGAAATAATGTACATTCACTGAAGAGTATATAAGAAGCTTGATAAAGCCTCAGTGTAAGAGGGACACGGCAGTTTTTATTTTGATATAAACACTAGAGTTATTAGTTCAGGGAAACAATAGCCATGAACATTTTGAATGTTGGAGCACTGAAATAATCCACAATCCAAGAGGCATGATTTATCCTACAGGAAAATGTTTAAATTTTGCAGCTGAGGGCCATTGTGGGGCATGCGTGGCACCTTTACAGTAAAAAAAGCACCAGAAAAGGACTGGAGAGGCTGCAGGAGCTGGTAATGTTGGCAGGCCAGTAGAGGTGGCAGTGGATGGTAATGGTGGCAAGTCCCGGAGAGGTGGCAGAAGCTGATTAATGGTGGTAGCAGCAGGCGAGGAGAGGTGGCAGGAGCTGGTAATGGTAGCAATCCAGATTAACTGACAAGAGCACCTAGACAGCACACTAGATTAACCCCTTAGTGACAGAAAGTGTTTTCGTTTCTTGGGACCAGAGCAATTTTGCCATTTTTGCTGTGTTTTTTCAACCATAATTTCCATCTTTCTCATTCATTGCACCTACAGATAGTATATATTATTTTTAAAGGACAAAATGGCTTTCATTTGATGTGACATATAAATATATAAATTCTTATTTTTTTAATAAAAAAAAAAAAA
>NW_017307590.1:49117-89020 GCF_000935625.1 Nanorana parkeri | reverse complement strand
AACTATGCGGCATGAAGGGGTGTCAGAGATAACATGCACGGGTGTCCCCACACCGTGTACAGGTATCTCTACGGGAGGACCAAATATGTGACCACACCAGGCAATGCTTAGAAGGACACAGTTTATTCAAGACAACAAAAACAAGTATCCACAAGCAAATAATAATAATCAACTAAATGCAAACACAAGCACATACAAAAAGGTAACAGGGCACGTAAACCGGGGGAGAAAGGTAACACAAGGGGAGCCAAGGAACAAAGGTCAAGGAACAAGGAGGCAACAGGACGCATGCGACAGGATACAGGACTGGGACAGGACTCAGGTAATGGTGACAATACTGAGGCAAAATCCACACTGCATGGAGGGATTAAATACCCTCCCAGGTCGCACCAGGTGGAGATTAATCGCCGACAGCTGGGAGACACCCGCAGGTGAGCACTGGACTTGCAGGTTCCAGCACCACCTAGTGGTGGTCTGGTACCTGACAGCCCCTGGCTGCCTGGAGACACCTGCAGGTGAGCACAGGAACTGCAGGACCTGGTTCCAGTGCCACCTGGAGGTGCTGTGGTTCCTGACAAGGGGTTATTTTTTTTTATTTACAGGGGCTTTTGATAACTAGTATCTCTGAGAAGAATACAGTATTCTCCTCAGAGATATTTTGTTTGTGTCTGTCATGGCACTGTCGCTATGATCATAGTCCTGTGACCATCTAATCTGCTGTTGAGGATGTGCCTCAGACCCCAAGGGACACGGCAACCATCAGTAACTCAATGAGCGCTGGTCCCTTCTTCACAGACCAGTGGTCATTGTACCGAATGACAGAATTATTTTGTCACCGGTCATTAATGAACTTAATGACCATAATGGAATAATCCCCTTATTGGTCAGGAAGGTGATAAGGACAAATAATTACCTAACATGATTTCTGAGGCAGCCACCACTGCTTGTTTATAAGCAATCTGTGAGTTGGGGGCACTTTAGGAATGAGAAGGGAAATGTTTTGGTGTATGTTTTGTTCCCTCTGGCATGGAAGCATAAGATCTGCTGTTTTCCTCTAGTATCTTGTAAAGGAGGAAGGGGAGGAGACCTTAGTTAGTTGCTGAACTCCACGTCATCTGGCTGTATAGCATGCCTGCTGCCAAAGATATGGCACAACAACCAATTTGTGTTTTGTTAATTGGTTGCTATACTGACAAATAGTCGTATAAGCTTGTCATTTTCCTGAACTGCAAACAAGTTGGGTTTGTGAATGCAAACTTTTATTTTTGGTGAAATAAATGTTTTGGTGACAAGATCTCTTTAACACCTTTACTACCGCTGAACACTGATAAATGGCAGATAGGGTAACATACGTTTCTGTAGCACTGTTTAAAATGTTTATCCATTTAATACGTGTGCCTGTGATTGTGCTGTCAGAGTGCAAAGATCACAGGCGAAAAGAAATCAGAGTGACTATGTACCTTGTAATCACTGTAATGACTAATTAGCAAGTATTTACATTTGAAAGCCCATCTCTCTCTTTCACAATGGGAGGATTTATCAATGAAGACTAACCAGAAGCAGATTTGATTTATTCAATTGTTGGATTTTTTTCAACCCTTTTACCTTTCCTCACTCCTGTACTCATCTTGGTCCTGCCTCTGTAGTGACTTGCATATTAAAATAGGCAGAGCCTGCTGTCAATCAGCCAGCTGGGTGGATCTCGACAGTATTGTCAGGATCCACCCGGCTGTGGTACTCTCAGTATATAGTGGGCAATAGCCTGCTATATACTGAGCTTTGTTTCACTGGAGGAGGTTAGTATATGTCCTCCCATGACCCTAAAGAGAACTATGGGATAAAAAGGTTACCCCATAGTTCTCTTTTGAATATTCTGGCAAGTAGCAAATAAACTTTGAAAAATGTTCTCTTTTACTTCTGTCGTTTTAGGCATTTTAGAGAAATTGGTTTTCAACTTTCACAACAGAGGCCCAGAAATGTCAGCTTTTTTTTATGAGAGCAGATCTTGGCATTGTGCCAGACCTCTAAACTTACATTTGGAGTCTTTGTTGTCATGTAGGAAAGCTAAGTATGGACCTGTTTTAACATTCTTTTATTGTCTGTTCACACTGTAGCATTGTACTAAGCAAATGTTACCATGTGTTTAGCGCACCCAACACATAGCATATGGCACCATGTGCTAGGTGTGTTGAATTGCACTGTCATTCATTTGAATGCCACACCTTTTGGTGGCTGTGCACTGCAGCACGTGGTACTGCAGTACCATGCATTGAGGTGCATGCATTACTTTTTTCACCACGATAAACAGCATTGCAGTACTGTGCATTGTGGTGCAGTGCATTGCTGCCAGGAGGTGCATCTGGATGACATTAAAATTAATGGCAATGTAACATGCCTAGTGCATGCTACCATCTGCTAGGTGCACTGTGTGATACCGTGCACTTAGCACAATGCTATAGCGCGAATGGGTCCTTGATGATTAATAATGTGTAACTAGTAAGAAAAACTACTGCTTAATCAAACATGAGTAATTGAGACCACTGTAACTTACTGTGCTATAATCTGCATCATGGCTATTTATGTAACTAGTCTCTCAATTGTGACAATACAATGTTTTTATTTTTTTATTTTTTGTGAACAATACATTATTTTCTTATAAAAATAATGCGAGAGCTTAAGTGTTTCTAAAAAGCACCCCCCCCCCCCTTTTCAGGCCTTTGCATACCTGAAAGTGGGTTCATTTTCTGAGGTTATAAATTGCAAGAACAAAGTTCACATAACCCATCTTTTACATTAAATCACTAACATTTACTGCTGCATCCCTTATTCTCATAGAGAAACCTAGGCATACATCAGCTAGGCCTCCTGATTCTCTAATTAGAACTGGTTTTCTGCTGGGCAATTTTACACTGCTGTATCCTTTGCAGTATATTAAATATTGGAGTAAAACCCCAGCCTGTATTCTGTCTCCAGTAAATTTGGGGTTAGGCTTGCTATTTAAAATAGTTTTTTGCTTCTGGCCAGTTACACACTACTGTACTGTATGTGCAGTCTCCTTATTCCGGTAGTAAAACACCTGCCTGTACTCATTCTCTAGTACATTTCGGTCTATCTTCCATCATTAAAAAATGTCTGGCTGCTGGGCAATTTTACACTGATGTATCATCTACAGTCTCTTAATTTTTAATGGGATCTTGAAAGAAATTGACTAGTGGCTGGATACTTTTGCATCCCCAAGATCTGAACATCCACAGTAAACTACTGGCCAATTTCTATCTGCCTGTCAAAGTGGGTCTAATATCATTTGATAAAAATGCTGCTTACAATACTAAAAAATTGCCTTTTTTTCTGAGGTTGTATGTAAGCCAAGTTAATTGTTAAAACAAATCAGTTCTGCATACAATGCACTGGCAGTGTACTTAAGCATGTTATTTAAACAATTTATGCATTTTCAATGTTTTCCTTGCTACCACATGAAAAGACCACAAGAAAAAGGCCCCTCTCCTCGCTATACGTAATTTAAAAAAAATATTTTGCATTGGTATATGTCATCCATGTCAGTTCCCAGCTTCCCACGCCTCTTTTGACACTAGTTTGCCTATTAGCCCTAAAAAGGGCCAGGAATGTAACAAGATTCACCCCCCCCCCCCCCCCCCCCCTCCCCATAGACTTTAATAAGATTTAAAACTAATTTCAAATTTGCAGAATATTTAACAAAATTCACCAAACTCTTGGAAAATCAAATCAGAGCAGATTCACCCACCACTACTGCTACATACCAAAGATTATTGTATGGTAAGAAAGCTAATCTTGACAACACTCATGTCCTATTCTCATCTTCTCTTCAGCAGCGGTTCTGCTCATCAAGATATCAGAAAGGCACTTGCTGTGTGTTACTCATGGCGTATCTAAGGCTGCGCACTAACTATTGTTTCATTTGTTATGTCTCCCAAACTTCATGCATGAGTTGAAAGCCTCTCTTTCTTTTTTTTTTTAATTCGTTTATTAACTTACATGCCATCAAAACAAGGTTATAGTCATGTATGTTCGAGCAAAAGTTACAGATGCAACTACCAAAAAACATGTGATTGCTGTTGCTTACATACAATTCCAGTAGAAGCATATCGGATACATAAAACCTTTCGGCTAACATCAAACATAATATTTTACGTAAAGCTAGTAAGAGCATCTGACGTGCTTTCGTTGGACAGAGATTTTGCTGTCAGAACAAGTTTGCGTTGTGATAATCGTAACTGTTGTAACTCACGGAACACAAATATGTCATCAATGCTATAGTGTGGAAGTCATGTTATGAGAAGCAGTAACTCAGCCTCATCCGAGGCGAGAATGGAGGGATTTAAGGTGGCGAAGAGCAAAGAAAGAGCAGAGTAGGGAGTAATAGACACAAGGTGAAGAGAAGGTTTAAAGAATGGGTAGGGTCCTAAATCGCTGCCCGCATCCCCACCCACGAATGGTCTCATCCGCTCAAACAGCTGAGGAGCTAGAGTCCTGTCAGGGGAGGCCCCCTCAGTTAGTGTGAATCGGGAAGGCTAACATGCGTCCCAGGCGTGCGGCCTCATGGTCAGTTTGATATAAGGTCTGCATATTTGGAGGAATGTTGGAAGTAGATCCAAGATCCCCAGGTGGTCAAGAACCTCCCTTCGGTGTTTCTAAGGGATGCCGTCAGGTCTTCCATGACATACACCTCTCGTACTTTAGAGATCCATAACGATATGGTTGGCGGACTCGTTTGTTTCCACAACAGGGGAATAGTGGCTCTAGCGGCATCCAATAGGTGGCGTGTGAGCGAGTGTCGGTATTTTGAGAGTGGAGTGGCAGACATGTGTAGCAGACATGCTGCCGGTTTGTCCTTGAGATCCGTCATGGTCAGGTCCTGTATGACAGATAGCACCTGGTCTCAGAAGGGTTTCAAAACCGGACACACCAAAAGGTGTGTAACATTGTGCCAGAATCTGAGCCACATCTCCAACACTGGGCAGAGGTGGCGGGGTTCATTTTGTGTAAAAGCCAGGGTACTCTATACCATCGGGATAGAATTTTGTAGCCCATTTCTTGGATTTTGCTGGCCATGGACGATTTGTGGGACATGGTGAGTATGTAGCGAGTCTGTTGTTTGGTAAAAGCGATTCCTAATTCCCTTTCCCATTGCTCCAGGAACGCTGGACGATCGGTAGGGGCGCGTGCGTTGATCTGTTTGTAAATAAGGGATATTGCATGTCGTGTGGGCTCAGACTCTGTGCACATCGTCTCGTATTCCGTAAGGGGTCTATCTAGAGTTTGGGAATTAGGGATAGCTTGCAAAAAGTGTCGGAGTTGCATAACACTCCAGGAGTCGAGAGGGGGGACGGTAAGGGACCGTATAGCTGAGCCCGATAACCAGTCAGAATTTGTCCGAAAGTCAAGTAATCTGTACTTGTCCACTGTCACAAGTTTGGAGAAGCGTGCAGTGTCCGGTCCCGGCGCGAAGTCTGGGTCCCCTATCACCGTTGTTAGGGGCGAGGGGGCTGGGGCCAGTGAGGAGTGCTTGAGCGTCGCCCTGACAATTCGGATTGTGGTGGAAATCAGAGGGTGGTCCCGCACCGACAGCGGGATGGGGGACGAGATCCAGGAGAGCCCTTCCAGTGGGTACTGACAGGAGACTTTGTCCAGGGCTACCCAGAGCTTGCTGTCTCGGTGAGTGTGCCAATCCAGGACCCTAGTCAGGTGAAAAGCTTTGTGATACAGTTGGAAGTCCGGCAGGCCTACCACCCCCCCCCCTCTATCCCGGGGGAGAGTCAGTGTTTTCCCGCTGATCCTCGGGTGTTTGTCTGCCCAGACAAAGCTTACCACTGCCCTGTGGAGTAGTTGGAAAAAGCTTGAGGGGAGAGATATCGGCAGTGCCTGGAACAGATAGAGAACCCTCGGCAAGATGTTCATTTTAACTGCTGCACATCCGCCAAACCAGGAAATGGTATGGGCAGACCAAGCCCGTAGGTCTCTGAGTATTTCTGCTAGTAGCGGCGCAAAGTTGGCTGCGTAAATGTCTCTGAGATCAGCTGTGATGTGGGTCCCCAGATATTTGAGGCTGTCCGTAGCCCAAGCGAAGGGAAAATCTGTCCGTAAGCGGGAAAGCGTATTGGGCGGTATGGTGATGTTCAGGGCGGCAGACTTTGACAGGTTTACTTTGAAGTCCGATAATCGTCCATATGTATCGAGGGCAGATAACAGATGCGGTGTGGATGTCAGGGGATCAGTGAGGAAGAAAATCAGATCGTCTGCATACGCCGCTACCTTCTGTTCCCCCGGGGTGGAGCTGAGTCCCCGTATTCCCGTCTCAGCCCTGATGGTGTTCAAAAAGGGCTCCAAGGAGAGCCCAAAAATCAGGGGTGAAAGTGGACACCCCTGCCTGGTGCCATTGGATAGGGGAAAGTCAGTCGATTTCGTCTCATTTACTCTAACTGCAGCTGACGGTGTAGAATAGAGTTCTGAGATCCATTTGAGCATGTTAGTCCCTAGGCCTATGTGGCGTAGGACCGCCAGCATGAAACGCCAGTTAACCCGGTCGAAGGCTTTTTCGGCGTCTGTGGAGAGCAGGAGAAGAGGTCGTCGATTGGATTTGGCCAGGTGTGTAATGTGCAGAACCCGGGGGGTGTTGTCCCGGGCCTCTCTAGACATATGGAGCTCCGACTTCAGTTTTTTCAAGTATGAAAAGGCCAGGTGGGAGGTACCCCTAGATACGTCCAGCAACGGGTCCAGAGCGAAATTAAAGTCCCCCCCAGCACCAGGATGCCATCTGCAAATTCTAGAGGACCTGCATCAGCGTGCAAAGGAAGCCCAGTTGATCTGAATTAGGAAAGTAAACATTGGCTAAGGTCACTGAGACGCCACCTATTGTACCCTTTAGGAGAAGAAATCTGCCGTTTGCATCAGTGTATTGATCGGTATACGTCCATGGGACCGATTTAGCCAGGAGAATAGAAACACTAGAGCTCACACCCCGACAATCAGGGATATGAGACAAGACCCTATAAGGGGGACCTATCGTCCAGTGGGCGGAGAGCGGACCCCCCCACGTCTGCGCCCTACGCCGATCCCAACACCAGGTAGCAGGTGTTCCTCCCCCATGTACAACAGCATATAACTTATAATCAAGAAAAATAAGAGAAAACAGAAAACATAACATTTTCAAAAACCCCTACAACTCAGGCATTAAGGCAGGTATGGCCCCAAGGAGAAACAAAATTAACCTGAGCTACATAAAAGGGAACCTGTTAACAGCCGCCGTCCTCCGTGCGTCCGCGTGTTGAGGGTGGTGAACGATGGAGTTCTCAGAGGAGGCCACGTCCAAAGGGCCGAGCCTGGTCCGGGACCATCTGAGAGCAAAAGTCCGCGGAGTCCAAAGCCCAAACAGAACACAAACAAGGAAGAGGGGGGCAGGCACTGATGGATAGTCCTTAGAGCACCTAGGACCCGTCGCCTCTATGCCTCGTGGGTGCAGGCACCGAGGATGAGCGTAGTGGGTATCGGTGGCGTCCCCTTGATGGGCGTACTGGTCGTTGAGCACGAGGTGCCATGTCTGTCGGGCCCAAGGGTAAGTCCAGCCAGTTCAGGTGGGCCCTTGGTCCAGGCCTGCCGCATCACCTCTTCTTTAACCGAAAAGAAGTGGACCCTGCACAACACATCCCTAGGCACTGTAGAGTTGGGTGGGCGGAATGATTGCACTTGGTGGACACAGTCCAGTTCCATCGGGTCCCCTGGTGGTTTGTCCAGATACATATTTAGTATGGCAGTGACTGTGGAGCGCAATTCAGGGCCTGAGGTGGCTTCAGGGACCCCCTTTAATCTGATATTGTTGCGGCGGCTGCGGTTTTCAGTGTCATCTTGGTTCAGGTACAGGGAAATCAGCCTTCGCTGTGTGGCTGCATGTGCAGATTCCATTGCTGACATGCGAGACAGCAGATCTTCAGTAACGGTTTCTACCGCAGTAACCTTGCTATCCAAAGCAACTACCTGTTGCTTAATTTCATGCACTTCTGTCCGCAGGGCCTGCACTATTTTGGCTGCCATCTCATCTAGATCAGCCTTAGTGGGTAACTGGGGGAGGAGGGAGCGCCATAACTGCTCCGTATCTGCCTCCTGATCCTGGTCTGCGGCCGATCGGGCTGGACTCAGTGGGGCATCACCCTGGGACATGCTGGGGGTCCGGATCGGGGAGCTGTCGCGGTCCGGTCGTGACGTGGCTGGGTCTGGGGCCCCGGGCGCTTGCTTAGGCTGCCGCTTATTGGGAGTTTGACTCACCACAGTGTAACGGCCGGGCACCATGTTGGATTCCGGCGCGGCCTGCAGGTGAGTCGGCTGCTGCCCAAAGTAATGTAGGAGATCCCGGTGTGTGGTCGGCGGGGATGAGCTCTGAGATGGGCTCTGACATGTGGAGAGGAAACAGATTACAGTCTACTTAGACATCCTGGGAGACGGGGCCGTGCGGAGCTCCGGTTCAATGCGGCCTCACTCCTCCATGTCCAAGCCACGCCCCTCAGGCCTCTCTTTCTTAATACAGAGTATGGCTACAGAACTTGAGTTCTATAGTCTCCATGGATTTTAATTAGAAAAATGTATATGATACAGTACCATCCTAAGATTTTTTTTGTATATTTTCTTTTGCAGTATATAAAACACGTTTATCCATTGTAAGAAGCTAAATTGGCATGTATTAACTGTGACTCTTCTTTGCTATGTTTAAATCATTTGACTTGTTCGGTGTATTTACTGATAATATCATGGAGCGGAAGGGTAATCAAACAAAGATTCAATTAACTGATAACATCTGCTACATTGTCAGTCTACAGCCATAAGATCATTGTGTGTATGTTTGTGTGTGAGCTTAGTCCTCTGATAAAAGCAATATGAATATGGCATCGATGTTATAAACATGGTTTCCGTCTTCAAGTTGCCCATTGACAAACATCACCCAGCACTTGTATTTTTAGCATGTTTAGATGACAACTTAAAGGGGTTCTAAACCCTCCATTTTTTGCCTATATCTACTGCTAACAAGCTGTAGATATAGGCAAAACGTTTTCTTTTAAAAAAACCCGCTTTAACAGCGGTTTAAAAATACCTCGTTATTGCTGCGCGCTCCCGCGCTGAGAATCAGGAACTGCTCGTGTGGCCGCAAAAGATCTTTGGGCAGGCGCATGCGCAGTTCGGATTCTCAGCTGGGAGACGAGCAGAGATGCAAGGTAAGTCTATGGACGCGTGCAGACACCGCTGGATCGGAGGGACAGAGCAGTCAGCGCTGGATCGGAGAGCCGCCGCACCGCTGTGGGGGCAGATGAAAACATCAGGAAAGAAGAAGAAGATCGGAATAAGAAACCTCATTTAAGGTAAGTGCTAACATTAACATGGGGGGGAAGGAAACATTTTTTTGACTTTAATGTCACTTTAATACTTAATTTGAAATAATAGGTGTAAACAAGTGAACTGATTTGGCAGAGTTGCTGATAATCTTTAACTAGGTATATTCCATCAATGTTAACACCATTAGCAGTTAGCACCATACTTGCATTCTGGCAAAGTTTAAGGGCCGATTCACACCAGATGTGTTGGTGCTGTACTGGCTATCTTTTCCAGTGCAGCCTCAGTGCACTGACAAGGCAATAGCCTTGTTTTCATGTTGTGGAGTACAGAAGAAGAAAATAATGAAAGTAGCAGCAACTTCCAAGAAGGTTACTAAAATAATGAGGAAGGAAAAGAGTACTGCTGTACAAGGTTGATTAAATGCATTGAGTGAAAAGGTATTTGAGGACTTTTTATTCATATCCAAGGAATAAATTAATGCTACAAATTCAAAAGGGACTTTTACATATTTCCATGAGAATGTTATCCTGTATTGGCTGATTTAGCTTTGAAAGTTTTTAAAATAAATAATTGCCTTATTTACTTATTTAAAAAACCTTTTATATGCACCTTTTGAATAAAGTTTGAAAGCAGCTGACACCTTGCAAAGCTCATTTCTATTAAAGTGTGTATATTTTTTTTTTTAATTACTATTTATTTATAACTATTTAAAGGTAATGGCTTGGCAAAAAAGTATGGCTAATTATTCTATTTATTTAATATATATAATGGCAGATTTCCCAAAAATATATGATGTAATTTTCAATTATCTTACTGTCATTTATCAATTTGGTGTCACACCTGTTGTCCTCAAAGTGGTGTTTGGTAATAAATAATTATGGATGTTCAAATTTGTTCTAAAAATACGAAAGAACATAAAAAATTAGGATAAAGTACTATATGCAGATTTACACTGCCATATGTTAAATGCTGCACCATTCATTTAAATCATGCTTTAATATATCATTGTATAGCAATATTATTTATTTAACAGTTCCCTATATATTTTGTTTGAGAAGCATACTGATTCTGGCAAACAGTATTAAACTGGGGATGACCAGAATATGAGGAATCAGTGAGACATGGACAAAAGGTGAGTGTGGTCTCAGTAACAGAAAAACGAAAACACTGCTGCTAGGACAGGAACCCCCATAACAAAACAATGCCCAAAACCTGCAATGGCTGGGGCAAGTCGGGCAGAGGTGAACCACTTAAGCCCCCAGGTCTTTTTTTCCCTAATCCCCTTGAGTCCCAGAGAGTTTTTTTTAATTTCAGCAATGTCTTGGTTCTCCATGTTAAAACTTTTAGGTTTTGTGGTCTAACCTAATGTGTTATGCATATTTGTTAGAGCACTTTTATTTGGCAGAACATTTGGTTTCATGTATTTTATTTCCTTGGTTTTCAGAGTAAAATTCAAAAATCTTAGAAAAACCACAACATTTACGTAATTTTCGCATCTCCACATATTAGCCACAGAATATCATTAACAAAATCTGCTGATTAAAATTATATGACATATGTGTGACTTATGTAACATGGAAGAATTGTAAAGCTCAGAGTGAACATTATGCATTTTTCTTTAGGAAACTTCATTCCTCTTTTGACGCTACATGCAGGGGGGAAAATGGTTTGCATTTATTATTGGCATAACATTACAAAAATATTAGATTAGGTTAACAATGACACTAAGTAGCATGACGGTACCTTTCTCACAGGTTTGCGATCTGTGACATTGCATTCACTTATGTGAGCATTTGAAGCTTGCACAGTGAACACAGATGTCATCCAGATCATCTGTCATTGTTGCAACCTAAAGATTAATCTGGGGAGAAAATCGATGTGATAGTATCGGTGCCGATACTGAGTATTTTAGTAGTACTCGCCCAAATGCTCTGATACCGGAACTTTCAGTCAGATGGAGATTTCCTTTGCCTGGCAGTGACACAGGGGAGCATGGAGCTGGCTTTCTAAACCAATCAGAATCGAACCGGTCAAAAAGCATCGAGCCGGCTTCACGGCCAATCAGGAAGCCAGGTGGCTGGTAATGACCCACCTCCTTGATTGGCCGGGAAGCTGGCTTCCTTGCCAATCAGCATTGTAGCCGTCTTTCTGGCAAATCAGGAAGCTGGGCAGCAGGTCATTACCCATCACCCAGCTTACTGATTGGACATGAAGGCGCCTCCATGCTCCCAGAAGTACCAGTATCGGTATTCAGTATCGGTGAACACTAAAAGATAAATATTGCTACTTGATACAGAAAAAAACGGTATATATATATATAGATGTGTATACACTATGTATACAGTATATATATAATATATATATAGATAGATATACACACACACACACACACGTGCACTCACAGGCACACTGTGCTCATACACTTTACCAGACTCCCGTGCAGCTGTGTAGCAGCAGATGACTACTAATAGTGATATGTTGTTGCAAGGAGATGCGTGAGAGATCTGTAACAGCTTTGTTCAGTCCCAGAGCTTAACACTGGACCACAGCTGTCACAGATAGCCAGCAACTCCAGCCTACATGCTGGCAGAGGCCTTCAGTAGAACTGGTCACCCTTTTGAAACAGCACTGGGACAAACAGCCACTATCCAATTTAAACAGTGGCTAGGACTCATGTGGTTAAGTTGTCTAGCTATTAACCCCTAACTTAACTTTCAGTTTAAATCACTAAATTCATTCCAGGTCCATCTTACTTTTTTTTCTTCTTTTTTTTAGAAAGCAGCTACATCCCAAGTAGAAAAACCTGTCCCTGGTGCAATGCTGCAAAAAAAGACCCTCTCTCTGTGGTGGAAGCAGTGTTCTCTATGCAGAGGTGAAACACACCCCCTGCTTAGTCACAAGGGAACAAAGTGATTCATACATTCATTACTGAAAACAGGTAATTGAAACCTAAATCTATTGATTCAGTTTTGCAAGCTGACATGAAAAAATATCTTAATTATGAAAATAATGATTACAGCTGAAGGTAAAGTCCAGGTTTGGTTGCAGATTGATGTCACAACTCATTGCTTTACTGTTGGGATCCATCCCGCCACCTGATTGACAGTTGGTTCTGCCTCTCTAAAGTCAGCTGTGTCTGCCTCCTGCCCCGTCTGTCTCTCCAGTCAACGCTGGAGGAATGGGGAGGGGAGACTCTGTGCAGGGAGTAATGACTGACAGTTCACAATCTTCTCCCTGCAGAGAGTGGTGACTGAGTATGTACTTGCTCAGATCTCGATCTATAGAGCTGATGTGTGATAGCTGCAGTGTCACATGTTGGCTCTAATTATGGAGATGAGTGTATTTTACTCATTCCATAATTCTCCTTTAACGTTTCAACTGCTAAATTCTCTTTTTATTCATTTTAATATTTTGTAAAATCCAGTAGTGCTTCATTCTGTGGCAAAGAATTAGTAGGTGTGCCAGCAGATGGTCTTTAAATATAGATTTGCTTTACAGGGAATTAAAGCTACCATTGCCGACTTGTTTTTAATGATACAGGCTGTTGTCCCGGTCCTAACTTCTTTACCAAACCAATCATTGACCTGGAATAAGCATGTAAGGGGGCTTCAGATTTTTCACCAGTTGCATACTTTTCCAGGTCATTGACTTTACAGTTTTTTTTTAGCCAAGATTAGAATTGTCTTTTAGATCAGAGAACTTATAGAACTAGTAATAATAGCCCTACGGTTCACTGTTAAAGCAATACATGCTGACAAAGGAACAGCATGACTCAAAAATTGTTAAATAAGAGGTAATCCACTGCCCAACCAGATCATTAATAAGGAGGTAATGTGGATTAAAGCAACTTTATATTATGTGAGTGTGAAACATTTACCTTCACATTTTAGAAAAACAAAATTAATTTAAAAAGGACTGATCAACAAAGAACATTTTAACTTAATGCAATTCTGATGCATTTCATACATAATCAGTTTTAAGCCATTACAACTTTGCTGTACTTCATACAACACATTCTGTTTTCAGAATGATTAGATAAGAGTCTGTGCATACTTGCCCACTAGAATATTCATGAAATACCTTGCCATATTTGTCATACTTAAAATAGTAAAATCTGAGAACACAGAGCATTTCAAATTCTTCCATTCCCAGAGATGAAACTTTGCTCCACAGTCTATAAAATTTAAGCAGATCCTTTCCCAAAACATCTGTCTATTGCAGTATGACATGACTCTGACCAGCTGTTGTCAAAAAGTTGCAAAATGAAGGTAAATAGCTTGGGGGATAAATATGTTTCATCTTTATGTAGTTTGGTTTAAGTTGTTTGCTACTGTTCTAATGAATTTAGGCAAACACCAAATATTGATATAGTATTTGTGATGTAGTATACTGTTCTACTTTTGCTTGTATATTTCAGAATGTCAAAGCAACATTTTTTCGAGTTGCAGAGAGTTAAGGGAATTTGACCATGGATGGGATGAGTAGGCTTAAAATTTTTAAATTGCTTTATAAATTCCCATTTATGAGGTGATGGCAGCTACTTAAATTGACCAATATCCAATAAGATATTAAATGGGCAGTAAGATAGATCAATCTGTACACTCATTTCTTCTTCCTGCATATTTCAGCAACCTTATGAGCAAATCTATTGTCACTCTATGGTCTGTAAGTGACACTTGAGTGCTGGTATGCCACACTTGGATACAATATATACTTGTATGACCAAATATGTGGGAAGCCTTATTGAAGGGGACCCTGCGTGGCCCGAAAACATTGTGCTTTATATGTCACAAAATGCATGAATAAAGACGTACTTTTGGACACATTATCGCAGTGTGCTGGTGACGTTCTTGTTTCTTCTAGACTGGGAGGTCTGCCACCAAGCTAGGTAGTGGGATCTGTGTCACAAGATATGGATAGCTTGCTATAAAACATTTTTTTAAAGTCACTTACAAGAAAAATGTGTATTGAAACCATATATAAGTTACACTTTTAGATTCCAAATATAGTTTTTAAGTACAGGTTTTATTGTGATTGGATATTATGGAACAGCAATGATGCCTATTTCAGACAATTTGATTAAAGCATTCAAAACAGGGATTCTGACTTTTTACAGTCCGTTCATAAACAGCAGCTGTAATCCCATCACAATGTGTTTTTTCAATGGCTTGATAGACAAGTGGAAGTTCCTATACATTTATACTTTTTTTTTTAAATGGCCAATAGGTCAGCCTGCTGGTTGCACTGCTTGCAAAATGTATCTCTTAATGCACAATATGGGCAAGTGAAGAAGGTATTAAGGATCTAGCACACACACCCAGCCCTCTACATTCTTATGACAGTAACTCTGCTCTGTTTTGAAAGAGAATTTCTTGCAGTCAGTGCATAACCTTCAGTACCTCAATTGTACCATTCATACAACACTCATTCTGATCTAGCTTGATAATACCATATTCAGAATGCAGTACTATACATTCTCCAATCCCATGTGCTTTATGCAGTACCTCAAATCAGTAGTGTACCTAGCATGTTTGACACCTGTGTAGAATTATTTTTGTAACTACTATTACTTCCCCCACCCAAGGCCAGGTTCACCCACTATTCTGTGTTCTTCTGTTTTCCTCAAGGCCCATTGTTTTATGAGTGGTAAGCCACACACTCACTACCCTCCTCCCTCTTTTCTGGACAAGATGGCTGGATGACTGGATAAGGGTCTGGCATGGACTTTCTTAAAAGAGAAGTACACTTTTTTAAAACAAGCAAGCGTGCTGTCCCCACTTTCCTAGCCATAATAAAAATTAATTGTATGGGGTCTCCCTCAAAATCCATACCAGGCCCTGGTAGATCTAGTACTGTAGATGAGGGTCTAGTATGAATTTGAGGAGGCTCCCATGAAATTTGTAAAGGGAACAATGTGTACTGTCAATATAAGAAAAATAAATCACATTCTCCACTCCCCCCCCAAAAACAAAAAACATATGCCAGACCCTTATCCAGGCATGCAGCCTGGCTGGCCAAAAAAAGAAGAGACAGTGAGCATGGAGCCTCCAGAACCATACTAGGCCACATGCCCTTTACATTGGGAGGGTACCTAGCAAGGCTTTTTTCCCCAATGTTTATCATGAAAAGGTCCTTCTCACCACATTCCTGGCCTGGTGGATATTGGGGTCTGTAGGCAAGGGATACCTATTAATAGAAGGGAGATCTTGGATATCCGGTCCTCTCATTACATAAATAAGTATAGGATACATTGTACCTCCTGTTACCGATTTCCAAAAAAAGATTGTACATAAAAAAAAAACCACACACAACCAAAAAAAATCTAGCCATTTAGTTTGCCCATTAGTGAACTGCAGGCCAACTGAGTTTGATTTTAAAATCATGGTTGACTAAAACCCGAAGTTCATTCCTATTTCCATGAACCTTGGCTGTAAAATGAGGGACAATGGATGAACTTTTAACAATGCGGCTACAATAATCTCCATTATGGATGTATTATGCCAACCAACTATGTGCAGCAGCATGTTAAGATGTTAATGGATTACACACACACACATTAGCTGCTTACCACTACAGGCTGAGAAAATACCTATTTTCACATCTTGGGAAGCATGTGGTATTTCCTTCCTCCCAGGATGCAGTGCTCAGGTTTTATTGGCCAATCACTAAGCCTTAACATGGTCAATTTAGCGAGGGGATAAGGTCAGGGACCTTTTGTTATCTTTAACACTGATACAGAGATTATACAGTGTTTAGATTGACTTTACAAGTTGTGCTCAAAAGTTTGCATACCCTGGCAAAAATCATGAAATTTATACATTAGCAAGGTGAATTTCCCACATCTATGGTTATTTAAATTGCAATTAGTGTCTGTGTACTCTCCCGTGGATGCATTGAACAGGCTAGATAATGAGCCATGGAGATTTTCATGCACACGCACTACTCCAAATGGTCACGTGACTTATTTCAGTGGCAAGAGGATTCAAAAATCCCTGTCTTCACTAGACCAGGAAATAATGATTAACGATCCCACTGTTGCCACAAATTGTCACGGACGGCGGGCCGGAGGAGGGCGCTGAGGGGGCCCAGGGATGCAGGAAGGCACGGTCAATGCGCAGACTATCGCTGTCCTGTGCTCATCCTCAGATCCTCCAGCGCACTGGCAGATCATTGTGAGAACCCCCAGAGTGCCTCCCAGTCCGCAGGTGCGAAGGTAAGGCAGTACAACACGCACACACAAATGAACTAATCTAATGTAAGCTGCCACCACACACAACATGCAGGCTTGTGGGGAACCTTTCCCTGGACCCTCCTAGTCCGTACACTCTTCACTCAAGCAGACTGGTACACAGGCTTTGCAGGTCACAAACACTGCTCTCACTAGCAAGTACAGGTTAGCTAAACCAGGCACAATTATCTCAAGTTATTTCCTCCACCAACAGCTCCCTGCACTACCACTGGCCACCACTGGGGGGAGACTCACCCAACTCTAGCTGGCTGGACACACACACACACACACACACACACACACACACACACAGACAGGCGAAACTCACACATACTATATAGTGCTCCCATGGTTGTGTGGCAGCATCAGTGTGTTAGCTAAACCAGGCACAATTATCTCAAGTTATTTCCTCCACCAACAGCTCCCTGCACTACCACTGGCCACCACTGGGGGGAGACTCACCCAACTCTAGCTGGCTCTACACACACACACACACACACACACACACACACACACACAGGCAGATGCAAATCTCACATACAATCTAGTGTACTCCAATGGTTGTGTGGCAGCCTAAGTGGTTTCTTCAAACCCACTAAGATTTCCCAAGCTATCCTCTCAGCTAGAACCTTGGCATACCTACTTCTTCTACTGCCCACACTCACCCACATCAGACACACAGATCCCTGCCTACTTACAAACGAGCTTCTAGGCACCAATGATACAATTGACTATACACATACAACAGACACACAACAGTCTCTTCAGATTCGTGCTTTCTTTTAGAGCCATAAAAAAACAGTGTATTATTTTATATTTAATAACCTTATACGGGCAGTGCATAGGAGAAAGGTGGTTGCAAAAAGTTACAAAAAGCAGATGTTACAAAATGAGACACACTTACATACAAGCAAACATTATGATTGTGATTATGATTGATCCTTCTTCCGGGGTAGGATGGAAAAACGTGGACACACTCCCATGTCATTGGACCCCTTGAATGTGACAATTTTGGAGTTTTAGATCTCCATTATTATACTATGAAGATCAAAACCAGTTTTCACCCCCCGAGACCAGCCAATTAGATGGAAGGGGCTGGAGACTGAATATTAATACCTGGGTCTTTACTGATCATCTTGGAACCCTCATAACTGTTTCTAGTTATGAATTACAGATCCGAAAGTGACGGTTCTGGTTTCAGCTATTGTTCTGCTATCCGCAGAGTCCGGCACTTTAAAGCTAACAGAACTAGAAATACCATAAAGAGACCCAATTATCAGAACTCCACCATACTGTATGGTAAAACTATGGTGTTTAGTATCAGTCAGCTCACCTTTACACCACCCTTCATTCGCTGAAGTTTCTATGATCATATAATGTATAGGACAGGGGTTATGAGATATGGCCTTATCTAAGCATCTAGTGACAAACAAACCAGGAGACACTGTGTCTAGAACCGCCAATAAGAGTATGTATTGCTGAATGGTTCCCTGCTGGGGAAGCACAACAAACCCACATTTGATTTAATTAACACCCTCTAGCTAACAAGTTTATATGTAAATTGTGTTAGCTTCGAGACAGCATTCACTAGAATAAATTGACATTTCAGGATGTTTTACAGGAAGCCCAAAAAAATTATATATTCTAATGGCTTCACCATGACGGAGCAGAAAAGATTGGTCAGAGGATCTGCGTAACAAGGTAATGGAATTTTATAAAGATAGAAAAGGATATAAAATGATAGCCAAAGCCTTGAAATGCCAGTCAGTACTGTTGAATCACTATTAAGTGGAAAATTCAGGGATCTCTTGATACTAAGCCAAAGAAATATTGCAGCCACAACTGCCAGAAGAATTGTTCGGGATACAAAGAAAAACCCACAGGTAACCTCAAGAGAATTACAGACTGCTCTGGAAAAAGATGGTGTGGTTGTGTCAAGGAGCACAATATAATGATACTTGAACAAAAAATGAGCTGCATGGTCGAGTTGCCAGAAAGAAGCCTTTACTCTGCCAATGCCACACAAATGCCAGTTAAAATATGCCCAACAACATCTTGACAGGTCTCACAGCTTCTGGCACACTGTAATTTGGAGTGACAAGACCAAAGTAGAGCTTTATGGTCACAACCATAAGCAACCATAACCTATGTTTGGAGGGGGGTCAATAAGGCCTATAGCGACAAGACTACCATCCCCATTGTAAAGCATAGTGGTGGCTCACTGATGTTTTGGGGGTGTATTAGCTCTTTAGGCACGGGTGAATGCAGCATGTTATCAGAAAATACTGGCAGACCATTTGCCCTCTTCTGCACAAAAGCTGCGCATGGGATGCTCTTGGACTTTCCAGCACGACAATGACCCTAAGCACAAGGCGAAATTGAGCCTCCAGTGGCTACAGCAGAAAAAGGTTAAAGTTCTGGAGTGGCCATCACAGCCTCCTGACTTAATATCATTGAGCCACTCTGGGGAGATTTCAAAAGTGCAGTTCATGCAAGGCGACCCAAGGTTTTGCATGACCAAGAGGCATTTTGCCAAGACAAATGGGCAGCTATACCACCTACAAGAATTTGGAGCCTCATAGACAACTATTACAAAAGACTGCACGCTGTCATTGATGCTAAAGGGGGCAGTACACAGTATTAAGAACTAAGGGTATGCAGACTTTTGAACACTGGGGTCATTTCATTTTTTTTATTTGTGGCCATGTTTTGTTTTATTCTTGTGCCTGTTATGACCTACAGTTCAATATGAATCCCATAAGAAATAAAAAAAAAGTTTTTTTACCTGCTCACTCATATTTTCTCTATAAATGATGCATATATTACCAATTGTCCAAGAGTATGCAAACTTTTGAGCACAGCTGTACATCATATATTTTTTTATATATATATACATATACACATACGTATACACACACATACATACATACATACCCCATTAGTGTAATACTGTTCAAATAATCAGAATGATTGGACAATGATTTTTAAAAGATTTTTGAAAAATCGTTGTCCAATCATTATGATTATTGGTACAGTGTTTCTATGGACATTATTACGCTGAAATTATGTCTGAGATCTATTGAGTTATGTTATTATATTCATACCATGCTGGGGAAACTTTTTAGATGTTTTTAAATGTTTATCTATAAATTATAAGTATATTAAGTTATTTATATTTGGTAATACAGTTTGGGTTCTGTAATGGCATCTCTATAAAATTGAAAGAGATGGCTTGGTTCCCAGATGTAATTTTTACCTCTTAATTTGTTATCTTCTCCAGCAAAGAACATGACTAATGGAGTACTGCATTGCCATTTCAATTTCAAAGAAGTTACGTAAGTGATCTAAAGTATTTGATTATCCTGAGATTTTCTAAAAAAGAGATGATGGGAGCTGCACATTTTGCAAAAAACTGATGGGTCTGTATTATTGACAGATTGGTTATACAAGCAATATTTGTAGGTGTCAGAATGACGGACAATCCAAACTGAATTGTCAAATCTACACCATACACCTTACAATTATCTGCAGATTTTCTCTGGTCAGATGTAAAAAGTGCAACAGATTCCTCCATCCACGCTATACTGCTAGTCAGCCCCGCTGGCTCTTAAAATACCTGAACAATGCCTTTATCCAATCAGACTGTTCAGGTATTTTGGGAGCCAGTGGGGCAGACTAACAAGATACTGAAGCTTGGCCCAGGTGGAGATTACTCCATCCACACAGTTAAGTGTAGATGGAGGAATCTGTTCCACCTTTTCCATCTAACCACAGAAAATCTGCAGATAATTGTAAGGTGTATGGCCAGCTTAAAGGTGCCCATACACCTTACAATTATCTGCAGATTTTCTGTGGTCAGATGGAAAAAGTGCAACAGATTGGCCCAAGTGGAGATGACTCCATCCACACAGTTAAGTGTAGATGGAGGAATCTGTAGCACCTTTTCCATCTGACCACAGAAAATATCTGCAGATAATTGTAAGGTGTGTGGCCAGCTTTAGAGCAGTGATGGGCCATTCACACCTGAGTGTGGTTCGAGTTTGAACTTTAGAATATGGAAAAAAGTTTGAGCTCAAACTTTGAACTCAATGCAAGTCTATGGGACCAGACCGCTGATTATCAAATGTCCGCATTTTGAAAACTTATATGCAAGTTATTGGCCATAAAAAGTGTATAGGGATCCGGTTACTGCCCTGGGGGACATGTTTCAATGCAAAAAACACTTTTTAAAAATACAATTTTTAAAGGAGCAGGGATTTTAACATTGCTTAATGTGAAACAATAAAAATTGAAAATTCCTTTAAAGGAGAACTATGAGGTGAGTGATTTTCATAGTGACCCTCATAGTTCCAGCCGACGTGTGACAATGAAACTTTCACACGTCGGCTCAATAGATCGAGAAGTGAGCAAACACATACCGTTGCTCGCTCACTTCTTGATCATGTCCCTGCAGAGAGCCATGACTCTTACTCACTGGCTCCCTCCAAAAATTCCCCCCTCCCTGCTCCGATCCTCCAGCGCTGACTAGCGGAACGGACAGGCGAGGGGGTGGGTACAGCTGGCTCTGCCTCTACATAGGCAGAGCCAGCTGTCAATCACGCAGCTGGGTGGTTCTCGACAGTAATGTCGGGATCCGTCCCGGCTGTGGCGGTCTCAGTATACTGCCAGCTGCAGCTCATGGTATACTGAGCTTTGGGTCACGGGAGGACACTAGTGTGTGTCCTCCCGTGACCCTTAGGAGAACTATGGGGAAAAACACTTACTCCATTGTTCTCCTTTAAATATCGTGCCTGGGGTGTCCCCTCAAACTGCCTGTAAGGTGGAGCATCTGTACGATGTATAGCATGTGCTGCAGCAAAAAGTGACATTTATAAAGAAAAAAATGATATTAATAATTTTTTTTAAAGCGTGTCCGAACCTTTAGGTCTGGTAGGAATGTTAGGAGTGACTCCATTTAAATAAAATAAAAGAAAAAGTGTGGGGTTCTCCCCAAAAGTCATTCCAGACCCTCAAGGTCTGGTAGGAATTTTAGGAGGTGACCAAGGGGGCTTATTCACATTGGGGTACCACTTTAATAATAGTGTTAAATCAATTTTTTTTAAATACGCCAGACATTTGCAAAATTCCTGATTTTGACAAGTCTTTTAAACCCCCCTTCAAAAAAAAATGGAGCCACCGACGTAATCCTAGGGTCAATCACGATGTCCAGCATTGTCCACGATGACGACTCAATAAAAATATATTTTTTTAAATTATAAAAAAAACCCTGGCATCTGCCTCCACAGAATGGCATTCTGACAGATGCCGGCAACATATAAACAATTGGGTGGAGCTAGCAGTGACATCACCACTAGCTCCGGCCACCTGTTTACATTTGTCAGGACCTGACAGAACTTAGCTGTGTGAGCCATGATTGGGCAAAGTCTTCATTACTTTGCCCAATCATGGCTCTCACAGTGCACTTTGCTGTGATTGGGTAAAGTCTTGCACCTAACCTGTGGTCATGTGCTTTGCTTTACCCAACGTGGGGACCTCGGCGGGTAAACAGCCCGCTGAACGCCCTGATAGTGTGTGTGTTCGCCGAACACACAAACTACCCTTGCTCGAGTCATACTGTTGCTCGACTCGAACATCGAGACCATCCTTAGCAATAGGTTTAAAAAAGGAGTTGGGTTAAAGTTATGTGGTTGTGAAGTGTTTTTGTGAACTCTATTTTGACATTCTTGAAATTTTTAAGACATGCACAATTTCCTATAGCTTTTAAATATTTTGTGGCTTTTTCTCCCATTGGTCAATTCATGCCTGTTACTGATAGTTAAAATGACCTAAAAAATGCCATTTCTATATTTTCCAATTATAACAAATCAGACTGGGTTGAGACCACAACCGTATTTAAACCAAGAAATAATGTAAAAGTAACAAAAAATACACATGCAAATTATGTGATGCCAAAATAAGTTATTACTGATGCTGTTCATGAGGATCTCCCAAGCTTCTCATTTAAAGGATTGATGTGTTTCCAATGTCCACTCCAAGTTGTATAAAAAGGAAGACCCCTTTTCAATTAAACACTATAACATTTTTTGCATTGCTACAGGCCCCAACTACAGTGGCCCCATGCTGTTTTTGTTTGACAGCCCCTTGCACACCAGTCATGAAAGTGGCCAGAATTGATTTCCATGATTCACACCTCTTCCCCCCATTGACCTAAAAGGGGTTTAAATTTAAGTCTGCAATTTTCAAGATTTATGATGGGTTTTGACAAATGGGCTGCGAACCAAACCCAAGTACATTCACCTATCCTTAGCATGGGTTTACTGAAGGTGACAACAGTGAACCATACCTGTATAATGTGTGTCAAAATCACTTTTACTGTTCATCAGAAGCCTATATGATGAGTGACTATGCATAAATACAGTTAGGAGACAGAGAAAGAATGTTGTCATTCTATAATAAAAGGTTTCTCAACTTAGAACTTCATTACAGGACTGCTGGGTATTATTTAAAATACCCTGCACATCTCCCTTGCACTGCTAATCAAAAAAATAATTGCGCTGCTTTATCCTTTTCCATCAATAAGCTTATAATTACCACTTACTTGCCTGCAACTAGATCTCCTGTTCTATTCTTCAGCCAGTGCTGCTTCTGTGCAGATATCTTGGTTTAATTATCAATGGGAGTCAGCTATCTCTTTTTGATTTTCTAGCCAGCCTGCTGATGACATGATGGCAGATTCCATGCATGCACAAAAGGAGATAAAGCACCATCTAATGTTTTTGTGTCAGAGCATTCTAGCAATAGTTTAATATTACATGGCCTCCTGGTTAGCATGACATTAATTACCAAGGAGGCTGCAGGAGTCTACATTTATGTCACCTTCACGTAAACAGGGACACTGGAAGAAAGAAATGGCTGACAGTTCTTTAACCATTTAAGCACCAGCCTGTATATATTCCTTAATTGCCAGGCCATTTTTTTAAATTATTTTTTAGTGTTGTGATAGTTTGACTGACAATTACTCATGCAACACTGTACCAAAATTAATTTTATATAATTTTTTTTAAGACAGTGTTCCAAAAATCTTGAAAGTACAAAACACCCCCAAAATGACCCCTTTTTGTAAAGTAAACACTCCAAGGTGATGTCATTTTGCCACATTTTTTTGAAACAAATATGGTTTTGCTGTGGTTAAAACATGAAACATGGCAATTGGGCACTCGATACAGTGCAGAATTATTGCAGTGTTTACATTTGTGATCACTGTGATTGGCTATCACAGTGATCATGAGGCACAGAGCCACACTTATTGTCCTGTTCATTTTGCTTGGATCTGTGCTGTCTAATAATAACAAGACTGAACATGCACAAGTTGTAAACGGAGCACCATTTTGTGCTCCAGAAATGTACGTCCACCAATCTGCCATCTATTAATCCACAGAGATAATAAAGTAGTTAGTTCATTGAAGGTATTTAACGTCTAAATAATTCTACAGGGAGAGAAGAGGAGTATGAAAGTGAGGAAATATCTAATTCTTGCTGTTCTTTGTACTTTAATGAAAGTTGCAGAATAAAATAAGAGGTTTAAGGGCGTTCAAGGGCAGGTTATGGGTTAAATGTTTAGTGTTGGGGAAGTGCCTGCATTTTTTTATCTGAAGCAATTTGTTTCCCCTGGCAGAGTCTCAATAAATAGTAAAAAAGTTCCACTGTTCAAACATTGTAGGTGAAGTAATCAATTAGCTTTGGATTTGTTTCTGTGTTTCCATATATTTTTCTTTGTGAAAGCTCGAACAATTTAGCTACATCAAAATGTTAGATGAAATAACAGTTACCAGCTCGCAGAGCAAATTATCTGTCAGTGGTAGGTGAGGATATGAGTATATTGTGTTGCCATAGCAGCCTATTGCAAAATTAGCGGGTGGAGCAGATGGTGAAAAGATAAAAACAAAATGTGTGAATCTTTCATACATAGTTTTGTTTTGAATATAAACTTAGCAATTGTTTTACTTAATAAATATTTAATGTCAGATGTTAATTGTGTTTAAAATGTATCAATTATTACATATATTTATTAGACATGTGCGTTTCGTCAAAGGAAAACATTTTTTATGTTGTTTTGGATTCAGTCAACGAGCCTCCGAAACCACACACTGAAACCAGAGAACGAGTGGCAGCCACATCGGCCACTGGCACGTTCTGCAAATGCGCGCCGCCATTTTGGAGTAGATCTTGGTATACACCAAGATGGCGGCACCCACATGTTCGAGCACCGCCATCTTGGCACCGATCTGGCGCTGCTCTTCAGCGTGACGTCACGTTCATGTGACATCACACACTCCGCCTCCAAGATGGCGGTGGGCATGCGCAGAACACGCCAGCAGCCAATATGGCTGCCGGCGTGTTCTGAAAATTAGTTTATGTATGCCCAAATATCATTTTAGTATATTCAGGCATATATTACGTTCGTTATTTTGGAGTGGGATGAACCGCCGAACCATCTGATCTTCGTTGATTTGCAGGTTTGTCCGAATGCACATGTATAATATATATATACACAGACTCAACCACACACAGTTATGTGAAAAAGAAAGTACACCTTCTATGAATTCTATGGTCTTAAAGTGTATTTCCACTTTTACAGCCAAATTGGGATAACACCTATTTTATATTTGTTACATGTCCCCATTTACATAGCATAAGCTGAAAAACCCTCTTGCTACTGTGCCTCCAGTGCCGGTCTATTAGAACATGTAGTGTGTGCCCAAAAGGGATTGTGCCACTAATCCCCTCCATCACTGCTCACCATTCTGGTTGCTTCTTTGAATGGTGGCAAGATGGTACACACACCCTGGACAAGGAACCACTGGCATGGTGAAAAAAGAAACAGTTCTCCAGAGCCAGGCCTTGTCCCATATTCACACAAGTACTAATTTATGGTTCACTGATGCATATGCAGCCACTGCAGTAGGAGCAAGGTTGAGTTCCACCAGTTGTAAGGCAGGTAGTTGGTGTTTCCGCTGAATTTAAGCCAGCAGACCAGTAGCTGGGTATGACGGACCTGAAGTGGTTGCACATTCTTCTGACTTGCCGCAGCTAATCATAGAAGCCAGGGTACCGAACTAAAAACCATGGCACCACCAGGTTGAAGATGTGTCAGGTAAGGAATATGTGCCACCTTTCCCTGGTGAAGGGCAGATAGCAAGTTGGTGTCCTTGTCACAAATTACCTTTCCTGGTACAAGATAACTTGCAGTCAGCCACCTCTAAGCTTGTCCCTGACGAGATGAGGAAATCTCAGCCCCAGTTTGGCTCCTGTCCCCCAGGCACACCAGCTGTCAAACAGTAGGCTCCTAATCACTTGGGTGGGACTGGTGGCTCTGAATATTTATGAGATGAGGCTAATGAGGTGGAGGGGGCTGTGGTGGCTAAGCTGTCACCATCACCAAGTGGCACAACATGGGGTGGAACCACATGCTCCAATGGTGTGCTCCATCACAGCTGCCAGCAAATTGACCCAGTGGGCCATGAACAAGATGTAGTGTCCCTCCCTATGTTTGCTGGACTACATGTCTGGGGTCATGTGGCATCTGCTACTGACTGTTTGATCCAACAATAAGGAGACATTTCCTTTCAAATGCTGATGGATACCCAGTCACCGATTGTTTGCCCAAAAGGCCATGACTACTCTCTATTTCTGTGGTACCACACAGGCCAAACATTTGCAGAAGGGTGCAGACTCCACAAGCTAGAATGGGAACAGCCATAAAGCCAGCAATTTTGGCTGGTGTAGAGATGCCAGGCTTGCAGGTGACTTATTTGTTCTTCTGAAAACATTTATTGCCTCAGAATCCCACACAGCATAATTATTTGTTTAATCAAACAAAACAAATGAAAAGGTTTTTTTATTGCTGTGCATAAGTCTAATGATGTGGTGTATATGGTTATTACACTAATGGGTATATAACCACCCCAGAACTCTTTCAAGTTACCACATGCCCTTCTTGCATTGCAGATAAACAGTACACTACAGTTAGGTCTAGAAAAAGACACTGACAGGATTTTTTTTATAATTCTAGCTCTGTATGCCACCACAATGGATTTTGAAATGAAACAACTAAGATGCAATTGAAGTGCAGACTTTCATCTTTGAGAGGATGAACAAAAATATCATATGAAACATTTAAGAATTCCAACCAAATTCATACACTGTCCCCTTATTTCAGGGGCTCAAATATAATTGGACAAATTAACACAATCATAAATAGAATGTTCATTTGTAATACTTTGTTGAGAATCCTTTGCAGGCAATGTCTGATTGAAGTCTGGAATGCATGGACATCACCAACCGCTGAGTTTCCTACTTTGTGATGCTTTGCCAGGCCTTTACTGCAGCTGTCTTCATTTGTTGTTTGTTCATGGGGTTTTCTGCCTTGCGTTTTGTCTTCAGCAAGTGAAATGCATGCTTGATCAGGTTGAGATCAGGTGATTGACTCAGCCATTGCAGAATATTCCACTTGTTTGCCTTAGGGCTTGTTCACACCAAGCGCGTTCCAGGAGCAGAGCAGTTACAGACCTGATCAAAACTGCGTCCAATGTATTCCAATGGTATTTTGGGCTCTGGTTCACACCGCAGCGTTCAGTTCCAAAGCATGTTAAAAAAAACTGCAGCAAGCCCTATTTTTCCTGCTCTGGAACGCATGCAAACGCATCAGAAACACATGGGAACACACTGAAAGCCAATTTTAAACTAAAACATTTTGTGTCAAAAACGTGGCATAACACACTGCACTGCGTGTGCAGAAACTCATGCAGATCTGGTCTGCATTTGGTGTGAACAAGCCCTAAGGGGGCTTAGGGCTTGTTCAAACCAGGGCTTTCGTACTGCACGTACTGCAGTCCGTGCAGTACGAAAAGCAAGCCATGCAAAAAAGTCCACGAGCGATATTCTGGACAGATGTTAAAATTTGCACATTTTAGTGCTGCTCGGTCTGTAAGGAAAATCGCACAGAAGATGCGAATGCTATGTGTGAATGGAGCCTAAGCATGGCCTGTTTCACTTACTTCTCTGAATGCATGTTGTAGGTTCACAGCAACAGCTTCCAAAGAAAAATGCCACACCTAGAATCAAATCCAGACTTTTTACCAGTTTGATCGATAATGAAATAATGAAGGAACAGCCCACACAAGTCTAGGGAACAGCTTTTGAGTCAGTTGTCCAATTACTTTTTGTCCCTTGAAAGAGAGGGGGATACATGTTAAAGCTGTAATTCATAAACCCTTCCTCCAATGTGGATATGGATACCCTCAACCTGAGAGACTGCACTTTAAGCTTAGAGTCTTTATTTAACTGTAACTTTAAATTATTTTGGTAAACAGCCAAAATAACAAAACTTTTGTCAGTGTCCAATCTATTCTGGACCTAACTGTATTTTCTGAATCAGCTCTGGCAAAGGTTGTTCTGACTTTACTTCTTCCTGGATTGTTTTAAAAGCAAATCTGGAGTAAGTAGAGACTTATTCCTCACTTAGAAGACAATAGTGAGATAAAACCCCAGCTGAATATGTTATATCTGTGAAAGACCCTTGTGACAATATTTCCCTGAAGTGTCTCTCCTCTTTTTACAATGCTGTAATGAAGATGTCACTTGTTTGAAACTTGATTCAGTATATTATCCATTCATAATGCATTTCACATTACAGAAAAAAAATCAATGAAAAAAATTGACTATGCAATATGACTTTGTAAAGGGACAAAGCAGTTTCAAAAGGACTTAGAATTCAGTTTTTGTTTTTTTTACCACTGGAGTCGAAGGCCTTTTTCACACCAAATGCAGAGCAGATCCACTCAGGTTTCTGCACACGCAGTGCAGTGGCTTGTGCTGTGTTTTTTGGCACGTTTTTGATGCGTTCCTGGCCGTTTTTTTTTAGTTTAACATGGGCTTTCAGTGCGTTCCAGGCATTTGCATGCGTTTTTGATGCGTTTGCATGCATTCCAGAGCAGATCCAGAGCAGGTAAAATAGGGCTTGCTGCAGGTTTTTCACCTGCTCTGTACCTGCTCTGGAACTGCACGCTGCAATGTGAACTGGAGCTAAAAATACCATTGGAATACATTGGACGCAGTTTTGATCCGGTCTGCAACTGCTCTGCGCTTGGTGTGAACAAGGCCTAAGAGTTATACGAGACAAATAAGATATTTCCTTGCCAACAACTATGTAAAACAAAATATGTTGAGTATTTTGGAGGAGTTGTGCTCCATAAGGTATACAGATTATTTAGTTCTGAGAAGACGGCTGCTTGGATAAATAAAAAAAAAAGTTAAAAAAATATACTTTAAAAAGGAAAAAACTTAAGCATTGCTCGTGTAAAAGAAAAGGTGGCATACTTACACCGATAAGCCATAACATTATGACCACTGTGAGGTGAAGTAAATAACATTAAGCAAAAACATTAACATGGCAGCTGGAAGTGTGTGAGATATTTGAGGCAGGAAGTGAACATTTTGTCCCAGATATTGATGTGTTGTAAGCAGCAAAAATGGACAAGCCTAAATATTTGAGCGACTTTGACAAGGGCAAAATTGTGATGGCTAGACAACTGGGTCCAAAACTGTAGCTCTTGTGGGATGTTCCTAGCCTGCAGTAGTCAGGACCTACTAAAAGTGGTACAAGGACGGAAAACCAGTGAACCGGCAACAGGGTCATTGGTGACCATGGTGCATTGATGCACGTGGGGAGCAAAGGCTGGCCCATGTAGTCCAATACAATAGAAATGCTACTGTACCTAAAATTGCTGAAAAAGTTCATGAAGGTTCCCATAGAAAGGTATCTGAACACACAGTGCATGGCAGTTTGTAGTGTATGAAGCTTGGTAGCTGCAGACTGGTCAGGGTTCCCATGCTGACTTATGTCAAGTGCCAAAAACACCTACAATGGGCATGTGATTATCAACTGGACAATGGAGCAAAATGGTGCGGCAAGTTATACAAGAGTGTGTGGCAAGTTATACAAGAGTGTGTGGGGATAAATTTGTTTGAGAAAGTATAGGTTAGGTTGAGGCGGGATTGGCTTCCCTGAAGAGATGAGTCTTCAGGGTTTGTCTAAAAGCATACAGAGTAGGAGATAGCGGAGTTCCAAAGGATGGGATAGACTCTAGAGAAGTCCTGCATTCGAGCATATGATAAGTTATCAAGGAAGCTAGAGAGCAGGAGGTCTTGGAAGTAGTGGATAGGACAGTTAGGGTGTTTCTTTGAAATGAGGTTTCAGGGAAGAGTTGCAGATGGCTTTGTAAGTGGTTAATATTTTGAATGTTATCGTTTGGGTAATTGGAAGCCAGGGTAGGGATTGGCAGAGGGGGGTTACTGACACTGACCAGTTGGTTAGGTGGATGCATCTAGCAGCAGCATTCATGATAGACTGAAGAGGGGATAGCTTGTGTAGAAATAGGCCAATGAGAAGGCAGTTGCAATGGTCGAGACAAGCGATAACAAGTGAATGAGTAGCTTTGTGGTTTCATTGGTAAGAAGGTGAAAGTGGCAGGATTTGGATAGTGACTGGATATGTGGCACAAAGGTGAGGTTAGAATCAAGGATCAAACGTTAGCACCTTGGCATGCAGGGAGGGAGGGATAGTTGCTACCAATCTCAATGGAAAAGTTGGGGGAAGGTGCATGGGGAGCTGTAGAAAATATAATGAGCTCAGTTTTTGAAATATTGAGTTTTTTTGTCATGTTGTGTTGTGACATCCAGGCTGATATGTGAGTTAGTAAATTAGTGAAGTGCAAGGATACAGAAGGGTTGAGTTGTGGAGTGGAGAGATATATTTGAGTGTCATCAGCATGGTATTGGAAGCTATGCAAGGTTATCAACTGACCAAGGGAGGAGATGTAAATAGATTTGTAGGTGGCATTAGGGGATTGCTTAGATAGGAAGGAGGAGAATCATGAGAGAGCAGAGTCTTGGAGGTCAAGCACGTTGAGTATTTTGATGAGCAGTGGGTGGTCAACTGTGTCAAAAGCATTAGAAAGATCTAAACACAAACGTAAGGAGTAGTGGCCATTATTTTTAGTGGTTAGGAAGTCATTAGCAAGTTTTAGGAGGGTCGTTTCTATAGAGTGCTGGGGCTAAAGCCGTACTGTAAGGGGTCAAGGAGGTTGATATTAGTGAGGTGACTGCTTAGCCAGTTGTAGATTAGGAGTTTGGAGGTGAATGGGAGTAGAAGATTGGTCTAATACGGTTAAGATTGGTGGGGTTCAGAGAGGGATTTTGGGGTATTGGGGTGACCAGTGCATGTTTTAGAGGGGAGGGAACGATGCCAGTAGAAACGGAAAGATTGAATATGTGAGTAAGAGAGTGTAGGATACAGTGGCGACTCTAGGAACAATATATAGGGGGTATCTGCCCTGAAACAGCTGAGAAAGCGTTGGAATGCTTGACCCAATGGCGTTCACACATTCCACCGCCAAAAAAATGGGCTAGATTACGTTAAAATGTGTGACAACGCGACCGGTCACACATTCTAACGTAGTCATAAACTTTGATAGAACAAAAGCCCTGTATGCAGGGGCGTATCTGCCGCGAGGCAAACAAGGCGTTTGCCTGGAGCGGCAGATTCGCTGAGGGCGGCGATGCTGCCTTGCTTAGGGCAAAGCTGCACATCCCCCCCCCCGGACTGACCCGCTGATTCCCGTAGGTGGCATCACCCACCCCACATCACCCCCAGCGCCAGCACCACGACACAGAGCAGCAGCCGGTATCTAGCACACAGCGCCGCTGCTGCTTGCGGGCCATCACGTGACGTGGAAGTCTTCCTCCTGTCATCGGCTGCTGCTTGGTTTATCTTGTCCTTTAATCAATCACAGATTTCAGTGCACCAGGGCTTTGTTCATCAGGTAAATAAAAAAGGTAAAAAAATGTGCTTAATACTAAAGTAAACTCAGGTCAGCTTCTGACTAATCAGGGTGCCCCCCACGGGTTCCCAAAAACAAGCAGGCATCACTTGTACCTTTTAAGTGTTCTGCCAGCACTCGCCTTTTCAACCAACAACAGGAGAGAGAGAGCACCCTGAGCACCCCAGTCAGCTTACATACTGTATATAAAGGTCTGTGGACAGCTAGGGCTATCAATGAGTTCTGGCTACCAGGGAAGATGTGGACCTAGGAATGAAAGCTTTATCCCACCCAAAGCTCTACAAAACTTTGGTGCCTCAGGACCCAGAACAAAACTTAAGATTCTGAGAAAACAAAAAGATAGTTTACTCAACATCAGCAATAAACACTGAAGCCCTTCATATTGTGTGTGTATGCAAGTTAACACAGGCACATTATTAACAGACTTAACTATATATAAATAATATATTAGAATATTACATATCATTACTATACATAAGTAATACATAAACTAATACATAGTTTTAGGTTCCAACGTCTTCAGAGGAAAATTAGATTTTGCCATCTACAAGGTAATAGGTTGTTACTTGGGCTTGCTACCTCAGGACAAGAAACCCTGTTACCAGAGATATCCATTGGAGAGAAGTTCCCTTGGTCATACGCAAAGTTCTAACTCTACTCCTCAGTAAATTAAAATATCTTTTTAATGGTGCACCCATCCACCTCTTTCCGTTCAATTCCCATCTTAAAGCATTTGCTCTAATGTGGACAAATATCTTTGACAACTCCCGAAATGATTCCGATCATAACCAAAGGCAATCGATGGGCCTTCAAGTCTCATTCTCCTCAAGATCGTTTTGTTCAAATGTCTCAAAGCCTTAAGAGAAAAGTGTTAATTTCAAACTAGCCATTGAGACCATAATTCTCCATGATTAATCACCTGGAGCCACCTCGGACACTCCCCAAGACAGGACCTCTCGAGCACGGGGCCTTCTATGACCCATATCCACAGTAACTGACATATCAGTCTGGATGTCACAACACTTCTTAAAACTCAATCTTTCAAAAACTGAGCTCTTGATATTTCCTCCTGCCCGTGCACCTTCCCCCAACATTTCGGTTGAGATTGATAACACAACTATCCAACCTCCCCCCACACCAAGGTCCTAGATGTCATCCTTGACTCGGACCTCACCTTTTTTCCCCACATCCAATCGCTATCCAAATCTTGCCGCCTTCACCTTCGTAACATCTCCAAAATACGTCCCTTCCTCACCAATGGAACCGCAAAATTACTCTTCCACTCACTTGTTATCCCTCGTCTTGACTATTGAAACTCCCTCCTCATTGGCCTTCCACTACACAAGGTGTTCCCTAAAGACTCATCTCTTCAGGGAAGCCTATCCCACCTCAATCTAACCACCGAACCATCAGGTTTTCAAATAATTCATCCCGACACAGCTACCTCCTCATGTAGCACTTCTCCCTCCCTTTTAGATTGTAAGCCGTCATGGCCAGTCCCTCCTTACCATCTTGTATTGTATTGTGATTGTAATGGCTTCCTTATATTGAAAAGCGCTGCACAAATTGTTGGCGCTATATAAATCATGTATAATAATAATAATAATAATAATAATGGTATGGAAACTTAGTGGTAAAAGCATTTGAGTCTGGAGTGTTTACAGGAAAAATCTTGACTGTCATGAAGACAAAGAAACATTCCACCAATGCCTACCAAAGAGTTTGGGGAAAATTAAAGAGAATCAGCTTTTAAAAAATCATTTGTTTTTTTCTCTCTAAAAGTGAACAACATTCTAGACTTACCTCGCTTTCTGAAAAAAAGGTCTGAGCTGGTATTCAATTAAAGTCTATATGTGTGCCATTTCAGCCCTAACAAAAATGGGGAGGTTCCTGACCCACTTATAGTTTAGTAGCTAACCCACTTATAGTTCATATCCTTAATATTATACCTGCCTAGCACACCAACCATCCCTCAGTGGAACTTGTCCTTAGTCCTATCAGTTCTGTTATCAAAACATTTTTCTCCCAGCTGAAGTTTGCTTTATTTGGAACCTAATTCTGAAGACAGCCTTTCTAGGAACCATAACGTCTGTCAGGCATGCATCAGAACTGCATGCCTTGGAAGTCTCTGAACCGTACTGTTTGTTTTTTCCAGAGTAGTCTTCAGACCAAGGTTGCTGTCCCTACTCGAACTAACTCCCTGCTTTAAAGGAGATCTATGAGGTGAGTGCTTTTTCACTCACCTCATAGTTCTAGCCGACCTGTGACAACGAGACTGTCACAGGTCGGCTCAGTAGATTGGGAGGTGAGCGAACACATACCGGGTTCACTCGCCTCTCGATCCTGTCACGGCTCTCTGCCGTGACAGGGAGAGGGGCTGGATTCCCCTCTCCCCTCTCCCCGCTCCGATCTTCCAGCGCTGAAAGAGCATCTATTCACTTGCACATAGTTTTTGAAGGAACTCGGTAGGTAGGTTGTTCCAAACATCTTGGATAACTAACCACAGATCGCCTGTGGGTGTAGGTTACCTCAAATCATTCTGCCTCTTCATGTAATCCCAGTCAAACTGGATGATGTTGAGATCAGGGCTCTGTGGGGGCCAAACCATCACTTCCAGATCTCCTTGCTCTTCTATATGCCAAAGATAGTTCTTAATGGTATTGGCTGTATGTTTGGAGCCCATGTCCTGTTGCCCGAATACATTTTGGGCCAATCACACGCCTTCCTGATGGTATGGCATGATGGATAAGTATCTGCTTGCATTTCTCAGCATTGAGGACAACATTGATCCTGACCAAATCTCCAACTTCATTTGCAGAAATGCAGCCCCAGACTTGCAAGGAACCTTCACCATGCTTCAATGTTGCCTACAGACATTTATTATTGCACTGCTCTCCAGCCCTTCGGCAAACAAACTGCTTCCTGCTACAGCAAAATATTAAACATTTTGATTCATCAGTCCAGAGCACCTGCTGCCAATTTCTACACCCTCGTTCTTATGTTTTTGTGCATAGTTGAGTAACTTAGCCTTGTTTCCACATTAGATGTATGGATTTATGGCAGCAACTCCTCCACGAAGACCACTTCTGGCAAGACTTCTCCGGACAGTAGATGGGTGTACCTGGGTCCCACTGGTTTCTGCCAATTCGCTGCTGATGGCACTGCTGGACATCTTCTGATGTTGAAGGAAAGCATGATGTATTTTTCATCTGCTGCATTAGGTTTCTTTGGCTGACCACTGCATCTACAGTCCTCAACATTACCTGTTTATTTGTGCTTCTTCAAAAAAGCTTGAACAGCCCATCTTGAAACCCCAGTCTGCTTTGAAATCTTTGCCTGGGAGAGACCTTGCTGCTGCTGTATAAGTACCTTATGTCTTTTTGCTGTGCTCAGTCTTGCCATGGTGTATGACCTGTAGCATGAAACTGTCTTCCATAACCTTACTTTGTCTGCATAGCTTGGCTGTTCCTCACCCAGTCACCTACACAGCTGTTTCTGTTTCAGTGAATTACTGTGTTTCAAACTACATATGAAATTAACGATCATTAGCACTTGCTTGGTATAATTGGTTAATCATGCACCTGACTCTAATCCTACAAAATTGCTGACTTTGTGCAAGTGTATAAATTGATGCTGGTTTGAAGCCAAAGGGTAGACACACCAAATATTTCTTTGAGAAAAACATCTGACTTTATTGATTTGAACTCTTGTTCTGGTATAGAAGATAATGGGTAACTTTAATGGACAAGCAACTAGCTCTTTAGAAGGAAGTCAACAATGGGAAGCCCATTAGATTTCTCTCAGAAGAAGTTCACTTTACTTAATGTGGCTGTTATTGCAGTTAGATACACATAGCCATAAAATGTATTACAATAATTGAAAAAAAATCTTAGTCTTATTATAAATCCTTTTAAAGTAATGTTCACAACTGGTACTTAGGTATGTATTCAGTGGAAATACATTTTAGATTAACATTATTTCAGAGCCTGTATTCTGTTGTGACATTTACAATATTTACAGCAGATGTCCCATTTTCTCTCAACTCATCATGACCACCTGGGATATACAACTGGACAGCATCTTCCCCCATCGTGAACCATGTATGCAAGAGTAAGGTTTATATATATGCAATGTATTCATTGCACAGCTTGCCAGCTCATAGTTACTTATTATAGGAGCTCCTATTTATTTGGTTTCTTTTTAAACTCATCATGACCACCACGAAGGATCTGCTGGGCTGCATTTTCTCTATTTTCAATGCTATCTGCAAGACCAAGGTTTCTATGTACATAATATCTCCATAAATATTTCATTTCTTTTATTGCATGTGTTATTTGTTATTTAAAAGTTATTTTCTAAAAAGGAATTTTGAAATGCTGTTGAGTGTGTGCTCTACTCTGCAGAAATGTCGGTCAACTCCATTTTGCTATTCAATATAAAGAACCCTTGCTATCTGGGAACATAAACTACTTTGTTTATATATCAAAAGTATGTAAGTTTTTTAATTACATTTGATCTCAACACAGACTAAGTAACAGACATTTAAATCAGTTAAAATGAGGCTTTACCCCTCTGTAGAAGTCCTGTTGGGAGGAAATGCGTCAGTGTACATGTGGCCTGGCTTCCTACAGCTTTTGTTTTGGACATACTGGCAGCAAAATGGATAACTCTGTGACAGAGTACAGCTCCAGAAGGTGCACTGTGCTTATTGTTTTGTTTTTTAACCCAAGTGTCCTAATTGTATCTTAGTTTTTTTTTTAACTATTTTGTTCTTTTTCATTTAACGAATGATATTTTTTTCAGATGCTTCCCAGGACTATTTTGCTATTGATTTTGGTATCTTGCGCAGCTTTCTTTTGTACATGTGATAAATTCCTGAACAGGAGTATGTTTTGTTCTATGGATTACTTTTGTCTGTATGACAATATTTATCCAGTCTGAAAACTTTGGAAACACCAGCTGCACATATTGGTTATTTTTGTCTAGTTCAAATCTATAGCATTTTACTAAGCATCATCATCATTCTATAATTACAATCATCTGAAGACATTTTTGATTGTAAACCAGCTTCCATGCACGTGTTTAACTCCAACACAAGGCTATTTCCAATATATATTTTTTAAACTCATATCAACCACTATAATTGGTTTTAATATTTTCCTAATCCCAAAACCAGTTCAAAAGGAGATAGTTCTTTATTTAGTTTTTTACACTCATCCTCATTGTTAGAGCCCACGTATGACATTGAAACTGTCACACGTGGGCTCTATTGATTAGGACGTGAGCTAACACATGCGGTAGCTCGCTCTCTTCCCAAACACCGCCAAACTGCCGATGTTCAAGCTCAACTCTAGTTGTTAGATGTTTGAACATCAGGCATTTTTTAGGAAATTAATGTATGGTTCAGTATCTGATTTTTGTAAATAAGTAACTA
Source organism: Nanorana parkeri (assembly GCF_000935625.1). Lineage (NCBI taxonomy): Eukaryota > Metazoa > Chordata > Amphibia > Anura > Dicroglossidae > Nanorana > Nanorana parkeri. The sequence goes on along the minus strand of NW_017307590.1, from coordinate 52,101 downwards.
AAAACTAAATTCAAAACAGAATTACAATTTACAATTGTACTCCAGAGTACAATAAGATAAAACATATTAGCCTATTAAACATTTGACTGCCAGTGGCATAACTATTCTGGCAGCAGTACCATCATGTAAACATGACAGTACATTAACATTTTCAGTGATCTGTCAACTATCCCCCAGAAGTGATTCTTTACAGCCACTAGTGTTGAGCCAAACGAGTTTGAACTTTAGAACATCCAAAAAGTTTGAATTCAAATTCAATGCAAGTCTATAGGGGTAAAACATTTTAAAAACAATTGTCCCCTTTAAGAGGGCTTATATGCAAGTTATTGGCCATAAAAGGTGTATGGGGATCTGGGTATTGCCCTGGGGGACATGAACCAATGGAAAAAACACTTAACAAATACAGTTTTTAAAGGAGCAGTGATTTTAACATCACTTAAAGGGTAACAATGAAAATGAAAAACTAATTTAAATATTGTGTCTGGGGGTCCACTTAACCTGCCTGTGAAGTGGCGCATCTGTACAATGTATAGAACCTGCTGCAGCAAAACTGACATTCCTAAAGAAAAAAAATGACTTTTTTTTTTAAATCGTGCAGTCCCCCCTCCCAAACAATACCAGACCTTTTAGATCTGGTAGGAATATTTAGGAGGGACCCAGTGTAAAAAAAACAAAAACAAAAAGTGTGTGGGGTTCCCCCTTAAAGTCATACCAGGCCCTTAAGGTCTGGTAGGAATTTTAAGGAGGAACCCCGCCACCAAAAATGGGGGGCGGGAAACGTGGGGTTTCCCCTAAAATTCCATACCAGACCCATGATCCAAACATAGGCCGCATAATGGCATTTTGACAGATGCTGACAAAACATAAACAAGTGGGCGGAGCTACCTCCACCCAACTGTGTACAGTTTCACGTCATCTGACAGGTGAGCCATGATTGGGCAAAGTCATCATGACTTTGCCCAATCATGGCTCTTACAGAGTACTGAACCCTGATTGGGCAAAGTGTTGTACCTGTGGTCAGGTGCAAGCCTTTAGCCAATTAGGGCTTTACAAGGTGCATTGCCTTGTGGGTCATTCAGCGGTTGAACAGACCGCCGAACGCAATTAGAGTTTGGCTGTTTTTTTTTTATTTTATTAACTATAACAGCCATGAGGATACATAATGGAGCTGGGCTTACAGGTAAACCCCATATGTGCCTTTCTTACCTATTCCTCCTGGGTGCCCAGGACCTTAAGGTGGGTGTCTGGAAAGAGTGTCAAGAAATCAGTGAAGTTTTACTATCACACTCTTTTGAAGTAATGAATAGGATGGTTTCAGCATTAGCACAGCTAAAAAGCAGAATGTGGTGTGCTCAGTTAGCCTTCACAGAGTACAGAGAGGACATGAAGGCTTTTAAAAGTGGACCTGTCACCTGGATTATGCTAGGTAATGAAAAAGTTTAAGAAATGCAAGTTTAATATAATAAATTAAAACACCCAACATGCAACCCCATTCTGCTTTCAGACAATGTATACCATTTTTGGTGTCTGGTGAGTTTTCATGTTAAATGTTTGCATTTTAATATGGGTATGCAAAATTAAAAATAAGACTAAAGCAGCGAAAGTGTTAAATCGTGGTGCTCTGTTGAAAAAAAATCCAAAGAAAATTTTGAATATTGTAAAAAAACATTTAAGAACAGGTAACGCAAAAGACAAAATAGCAGTATTTTTTGCCAAAATTTTTCAGAAATGAAACCATCCAGCTTAGTTCATGTCTACTTCCTAGTGGTAAAAAAGCATGATACGAGTTCTATTCCTTCTCAAATGTATTAACACAAAATTTATTCCACAATTTAAGGGCCTATTCACACTAAGGAACTCCATTGTGGTGTGTAATTCACATGTCTTAATATCTTTTATGGCAGAACATAATAAATGTGCTGCCATAGTGGCACACACGTCATAACAGGTGTTAACACATGTGCACACCAATGCACTGATCGAAAAATATGACACTTTTTTACCAACACAGTGTACCACAATGCACCACTCTGCAGTGTGGTGTGCTTTACTGTACAATGTGTTGGGGTGCCAGTCACAATGAATGGCACCACAACACACTGCATATAGAGCAGATACATTGCCATGTTTTGCAGAAACACAGACTAAAAGGCCCTCAAAATTTTGACTAGTGATATACTAAATTTTTACAGAGGTAAAATATGCTACTTCTATTTCTAAATGAAACCTTATGTCCTCAATTGTTTTTTGTTTACTAAAAGATTATCTGCAGTGAAAGGCCAAGATTATTACATTTTTGGTTATTGTACCAAATAATGGTAGAGATTTGAAAACCTTGCATTTTGATTAGGGATCCCTGGCACAAGTAAACTGTGAAAACTAAATTATGAATACCATGCAACAACAAATTGTAAATAACTGCACATTCAATAAATAGCAAATTATGATACAGTGCTGACTCATTAGTTGTTTTTCCTGGATAAACATATAAATAGTTTATACCAGGAACCAATATTTTTTCTCTTCTTTCAAATTCATATTGTTTAGATGCCTTTATTATTATTTCCTGAAATGTTGATTAAACTTTGACTGTCTATATCACATTACTATAAAAGCAAGTCAGTTATACAATTATATATAAAGTTGTAAAGCTTTTAAAAACAAAAAAAAATAGCTGAGTACAGAAATTTCCAGACACTGAAATTATTGGTATTTTTCAACGCACAGACAGCTTGTCTGCATGAAAATTAAAAAGTATACATTCTTTTATATGAGGGACATTAGGTAGAATAAAATAAACAATTTGAAACTACTTTGTGCACAGTGGGATGTATTTTAATGGGATTTCTGCATATCCTAAAGCAAAATTCTTATTTCCGAGACATGGTTGTAGTCTTGTGGTCTTTTCTAAGAAGGTGCACCTGAGTGTATGTATGTATGTATGTATGTATGTATGTATGTATGTATGTGTGTGTGTATATATA